>NC_056748.1:264867345-264962345 GCF_019279795.1 Protopterus annectens | reverse complement strand
CAGTTTTGTCCAATAGTCATAAAACCACCATTTTAACTGTGTTCAGCTTAACTTGGCAGCATTTGAGTTGGGATAGCATAAAATAGTTAAAAGTAAAACTAAAAGTTACAACTGAAAATGAATGTACAATTATGTCAAATCATTTCAATGAATAATGTTAATGTGCAAAAACTCACTGATTTTATAGTAAAGTGAAGTTAATATGCACTTGCGGTATTTTGACATCAGTCACAGGACTGGAAATGTGTGAGGTATTTATTATTTGTGTATGCATGGGTGTGTAATGTGTACAGCAAACTTAAGGGGAGAGAACATTGAACATTTGTTTTAATTTTTGCTTTTTAGGTTATGAGAAATTGGAAATGACAGATCATTTTACCGGTACTCTGATTTATTGCTGATTCTGTTCAGCTTCAGTTGTTGTTGTTGTTGTTGTTGTTGTTGTTGTTGGTCTTTCGTCTTTTCCCGGTTAGGGGTCGCCACAGCGGAACTCCGGTCCGCTAATGATTGGCAGTAGATTTTCATGAACGCCGAGGTGCCAGCTCGACGTTTAACCTTCAACGAAGGCACGCCCATTTACGCATGTCTTTCGAATGCCCACCCAACCAGGGGGAGGACATGCAGACTCCACACAGAAGGCACTCCACACACTCCAACCGAGAATCGAACAGGAGAACCTCTTGCTGTGAGGCAACAACGCTACTGTTACACCACAGTGGATATTCTTTTCAGTTTCTGTACAATTATTAATTATGACAGATTGTACTGTTAAAATGATTAACTCTACAGTTAATTGAAATATTTGTGGAAGTCTGCTTTACTTTATTAAATTAAAAGTCTTATCTGCTATTATAATATTGTAAAGAAATTAGTGCAGATGTATTCTTTCCTTATGCTAACTGCTGGAATGCTTTTGCATTGAACTTTGATGTTAGAAAGTCTTTCTACAGGCCGCTGGTATCATGCTTTCAGAAGAGACATAGATATGAAGAATTACGTCAGTTAATTTTTCCAGTAACTGCCAAGAGTCTCTCAGAATGTGAACTTTAGAATCTAACAGCCATTTACAAACTCTATCAATATAGATAGCTAAAGGCTCAGTTTTGGATCCTCTACCAACCACAATGGGTCTAAACAGGGGCTCTTGAAGGTCCTTATGCATTTTAGGGGTCCAGAAAATGGAGGGGATCACTGGATTGTCAACTTTCACAAAGTTTAACCCCTCCATGTCTAGTAACCCCTGATAAACCATATCCATTAAAGTAAACTCAATCTTATTGTAAGCAATATTGATTTCATTTTTAGAAATTCTAGTATATGTCACTTCATCAGAAAGAAGGCCCAACATTTTAATGGAGTAATCAAAACTGTCCATAAGGACTACTCCTCCAAACTTGTGGGGTTTCATCACACAAAGTGTTCTATCGTTCCTAATCAAATGTAAAATATCTCTCTCTTCATATGTTAAATTATCAGCAAAAATGTGGTGGCTCACATACAATTCTCTAAAACATTTTTCAGAAATCTTGTCAAAAAACATGACTAAAGGGTTGGAAGGGGGTATAAAATTACTTTTTTCACCTAAGACGTAACTCACCAGACACAGTGGGTGCATTGGTAGCAAAAAACAAATATAAATTCAAAGTCCTGGTATATAACGTCAACTGGATGAAAGTCTTAGCAATATCTAATCTAAAGGAAGAAACAAAATTGAAGCCTCTTTTAAATAAGGCAACCAATGAATCTGATTAAATCCTTCCAATAAATTAAAAACCTAGCATCCAAAACTCAGTTAGAAACAGAATGTTATTCTTTTGGAAAACCAAAGGAGCCAAGGGAAGTTTCTATTATCTTCTCCCTCTCCCCTGCCTCTTTCTGAATGTTTTTGAGTGGTCCTGCAATTATAATTCATGTTGGAATCCATTAAAGGGTTTGATCGTGATTAATTCACCAGTCTTTTGGATCCCCTCAATAAGGGAACTCTGAAAGGAGAGCTTATTTATCCACATAGGTGGAAATGTCATACACCACATTATCACTAAAAACACTAACATTGTTTTCACCTCTACCTTTCATATCTGGCTTAGGATAAGAGGTGTCAGTATTATATTTATTTTTGTCTTTATCTAATCTGCACTTGTGCTCCCTATTAAGTTGCACAGCCTTATCAGTTCTAGAAAAAAATATTTTTGTATTCCTCATCATAGGCCACAAACAAGGCATAATTTACAACAGAATTGTTGAGTACTCTAATTTCATTGTTCAACTAAACAAGTTTATTTTCATTGTCACTATTAGTAAGTTCCATAATTCTGCATCCTTAGAGATGAACAAATCAATCAACTCCTCATAAAGAACTGAATTGGCTGTAGGACTGTTTGGAAATTTCCATATGCTTAATCCCATAGAGATCTGTCTTCTATATACACATTCATGAAAATAACAGTCCTCTAATTGCAAATTTTTCATTTTACAGAGTTTAAGTTTAAACCTACCTAGCTGGATTTTCAAAGTCCCAGAAACTTCTCTGTTCTTGATAGTCGATATAAAAAAAACTCCATAGCATTCAACCAATGATCTTTAATGAAGGTTGTTACCTCAGAAGCATGCATATTGCTCCAATTAATGTTGTCATGGTTATCAAACAAAGGGCTGGGTAGCTTAACAGCACTCCGAACTGCCATACCACACTCATTGTCAAACGTGCCTGTTCCACCAATATGATTTGAAGCGTTATGAGTCAGAACAAAGACAGGAATAGTTAAGAGCCAGATGGTTCAGCTCACCTGGCTTATTAATGTTGATAGCCTGTTTTGTTGAGATTGATTATTTATGGCTTTATATCAGAAGAGGGACTACCCAGAAATTCTTTTAGCAAACACTAGGTTTGAAGTTATAGAGAGAAGAAAGTTTTGGTTCCATCCCCTTTTGGGGGCCACAGGGAGATGTGCAAAACACCTGCACATCCCCACAGTTTTGGTAGCAATGCTATGGGTAACTTAAAATCATCATTGTTATTATCTTAAAGTGGTGACATTTTAAATTACATGAAAGTTACACATGACAACTGGAAATTGCTGTTCCCTGTGGGCTTAAAAGAAAAACTAGGAATAGAACCACAGATTGTATTTAGTAAAAGTAAAAATTTAATGTCCCTATTTGAACATGGCCCTATTGATTTTAACAGAATGGTTAACACAATTATATGAGAAAATGCAGCTGTTGTAAACAATGCTGCTTTATTAACTCATTACATCTGAGTGACGCCTCCAGGCTCATATGCAGTTAACTCCTACTGATGCCTCTAGGCGTCAAACATTGCTTGTTCATATATGCATCAATAATTCCAAAACCATGCTATGTATAAGGTTTTCAAAGATTTCATCTTAAAGCTTAAACAATGGCAGACTCAACTGTGTTAATATTTGACCTGTGTCTAGTGCAAGCAAATATAGATTAACTGTGTTATTCTATTAATTTATATAGATATAGTTTTCACATTTTTCTAAATATTTCAACAACCAAGTAACAGAATTAAATCATTAGCCTTATATGAAAGCTATTAGCTAGATGAATAAAATGCTGCTGACAGTGCGTGTGTAACTTGGGCGGTTGCTGAGATATTGTAAATTGTTTACAAAATATTACAAATGTAATAGTTACTGTGTTTACTGTGATTTATAAAATTTGGTTTAAGACCTGGAATCTAAAGATTAATACCACTATAAAAATAGTTTGTGCTGAAGAGTTTGCAATTTATACTTCTTTCATAACCCCCATGGTTCCAGACGTGAATATTTGTTTAAAATGTGAGGACATAATTTGATTCTGTCAAAAGGCATAGTCTCCACCCATTGGAAGTTACAGTGCAAGCTTACAAAGATCCATTGGAGTGAATGAGTTAATGAAGGACCTTATGCCTCAGTTGATGGTTTTGATTGAATTCTTCCATATCCTTGCAAAGGGAATTGTGATTCATAACGTGTTGCATACATTGCTACATGTATGTCCTGCCCAGCATTTTACATAGGAAAAACTAATAGGAAGCTTAGGGACAGGCTATGGGAACACATATATGATATCAAAAAAATGTAAAAATACCAATGCACTGTATAGATATATAATGACTTGTTCTCTCTTTAAGAAGTTTGTGTTTTTTATTATTGATTATATTCAACTCAGAAATAAAATTAACAACTTGTTAGAATTTCATGAAATGCTCTGGCAGCTGCAATTGAACCCATGTTATAATCCTGGTTTAAATGGTGTTATTTTGATTACTAGTGTTTTGAAAATGAAAGTCTTAGCTTTTTAAATAATTTATTTTTTTGTTTGTTTGATTATGCTCTTAAACAATGTAGGTGCACAATGAGGTTTTTATCCTTGAAAAATTATAGGACATTGGGTAATTGATTTATTATTCATGATTTTACTTGGTGATCAGTCAAATGTTTTTTGAATTTGTTGTGATGGAAGAATGTGACACTCTGATTAAGTTCCTGAATAGGGAATGAAAGTGCTTTGTGTGGTTGGATTAACTCAATTAAATATAACTCTGGTTACAGAACAACCTAGGACTTTTGTTTTTTATAATCTATGATAGCTCCCAGTTTACAGTTATCTGTGAATTTAGTGAGTCAGAGGCCTTTTGAATTAGCCTTCATTTCCCAGAAGTAGATGTCAGATAGGAGCTGGTCCAACACAGAGTTCTGAGGTGCTCCACTAGTGACCAGTCTCCTGGTGGAGGTGGTCACACTGACCCAGACTTCTTGGGTCGTATCTGTGTGGCAGCCAACAAACCAGAGAGTTATATAGGGATTTATGCCTAGTTCTGAGAGTTTGTCAATAATACCCGAGTGGAGTATTGTATCAAACACCTTGTCCAGGTCAAGATTAATAGATAGGTACTATACTAGTTGCCCTTGCAAGTCATTTTAAGCCAAGCCAATTTCCCTTTAGTAGTGAGAATCAAACCCTGTACCTTGTGTCTGTGAGGGAAGCACCTTAATCATTATGCCAACCCCCAATCCCAAACAAATCTACAGACCTGAGTATGGGTTGGTTGACGGCCCACCCTTATTAAGAAGGATGATTATTGTGGCCCGCCATTCACCTAGTATGTCACCTGTTTTGTGGCTGTACTTCAAGAAATCCTCAAGTGGCCCTGCTAGGTCATGTTTTAGGCTATTTAGAATGCAACCAGAGATATTGTTGGGGCCTACTAAAGCAGTGTTTTTGGCCTTAGCAAGTGCCAGCAGGACCTGCTCCCTGTTGAGTTGGTGGAGATATACTACAAGGATTTCACAGGGGGTAGTGAGGGGTGTTAGAGCTAATTCATCAGCTACTAGATTCACTAGGTTACCCTGGTCGCTGAAGGTTGTGCCATTTATCACCAGTTCTGCACACTGCTGAGTGTTACATTTAAGTTTCTGAAGAAGGCCTTGTAATCATTGTTTGCCTGGGAGGCTATCCTGATCTTATAATTGGCCTTATTGGACTTTATTAGACCTCTTTGTTTCTTGTTTAGTTGAATCACAGACCTTTTGTTTCTACAAGAGCTGCTCTTTCTGATTTTGGCCATGAGTTTTTTTCATTTGTTATATACATTGTTAAGGTAAGGATTCCAGCAGTGGCGGGTAATTTTTGGTGTTATATCTGGCGTACTTCTGGCAGGTACAGCTGTCTTAATGCACACATTTACATGTTTGTACAGGGTTTCTGTAAGTAATTCTGCACAGGTAGCTGTGTTCTTGGGGTTTGGGGAAGTAATGGATTTTGAAAACCTGTCACTATTATGAATTTAGTTGAGTTTTCTGGGTTGATTTTTATTTCAAGGGAGACAGGATTGTGGTCTGACCTCACCAATAAAAATATGACATGGGGGGCAACACTTTCCCATGTTGGTGAGTACTAGGTCGAATATGCTTGATCCTCTGGTTGGAGCGTGCACTATCTGGTCCAGGGTGCTTGTGTTCTTAAAGTCCAGGAAATGTTGTGCTTGTAAGCTACCGGCAGTGTATATTTCCCATTCTATAGAGGAGTATTTAAAGTCTCCCATGAATAACGTATTTGGTTGGATTGTGAGCCCTTCTAGTGGGTCTATGTAAGAGTTGTGAACTTTGTAGGTTAAAGAGGGTGACCTGTAGCTGGTGAGGATATGGTAAGGAACCTTGTCTATGGAGACATGGGCATGGATAACTCCAGTGCATCATCTAGTTTAACCAACCTGGAGTTATTTTGATGCTAATGTAGACTGAGACACTTTCATCTTTGTCCCCTATCTATGCTGCTGTTTGTCTAATTGTGTGGAACACACTGTAGCCTCCCACTGCTGGAATACTTTCTGAGGCTTTAAACTAACTCTTGGTGAAGAAACAGATGTCTACTTTCTCCAGAGTGAGGAGAGCTTATAGGGTGTGGAGTTCCTTATTTAGGCTATTGCCTAAAATAAGCTATAAGGGGGTGGATAAAGCTTTAGTTAATATCCAAAAGCCCACTGGGACAAGTGAAGACTATCCTTGACAAAGCAATGTGGTCTGTTAACTATGTCCTCCCATGCTGATAGATATTAGATTCCCCTGAAGTGATACCAGAGACTAAGCCATTTCTTAAAATCAATCATTTTCTGTTTATACTGTGGCATCATCCTTGGTGAAGGTAGAATACAGATCAATGCAAGGCACATATCTGTCCATGACACTTATTAAGAGAGAGATCCGTAATATTTCTTTTCATATAGTCCAGTGAGGTACGTCTCTGGTTATTTACTATGATAGAATCATATTGGAACCTGTGGTGCAGTCAGTGACTTTAGCGTGTACATGATATTGTGTATCCTAGCTCCAGATAGGCAACTAACTGTTATCTTCCCTTTGTCCAACCTGGTGAGAGGGGTATCTGTGTGTTGTACAATAGAATTCCCTATGATAAGAGTACTATATAGTGTTTATTTTCCTTATTGGCATTTTTCTTAGGAGACCATTAGGTGTAGGCTTATGTGTGGTGTTAGATGTTACTTTTGATGTGTGCTTTAGTGATTGCTAAGGATAGATGTTGCTGTTTGATGGCTTAGGAAATCTTTAAGGTATGAAGAGATATATTTTAATTGTCTCAACATAAGAAAGTCTATGTGTGTGGTGAATGGTATGCATGAAAGATGTAGTGTGTGTTCCTGACAATCTTGTTTGTAACCAAGATTTTTGCCTCCAAGAAAGTTATGTAGGTACATCTCTTTCATTAAGGATTAAATGTTTTTCTGAAACCATTAGACAATTGCTACACTGTCTCAGGATATTCATATCTTCCCAGCTGGCCACAGAGTCATTAGGAAATTGCAAATCCATGCTGTCAGGACCTGTATTACGGTTGGGTTATTATGGTTTTGGGACTTTGTTTTATGGGGTCATCTGAGTGATGTCTAGAGTTAAGGCTAGATGTTAGCACTATTACCTGATATTAGTGCTGTTTGATGTGCTAACTAGTTATCCTAAGCTTAGCTCCATGCAAAGCCTTTCTGTGTTAGAGGTTAAAGTCCTAAGTAATAGTTTGCACGGTGAACAGTTCTGGGAAAAAGTACCTAATTTATATGAGACATAAAAAAGCTGAAAATTAACTCCCACACCCTCTGGCCAATAAACAGCTACACTTTGCACTCCCTGAAATGCTGCCCAGCTCAGAGAGACCACATAAACACCTTCTGCCACAAGCTGTATGATCCTGGAACTTCTTAATGTAAAAGCATAACAAAAGTAGCTCTCAAGTGCAGGTTAACACTAAAGAGTTAAACCCTCTGGCTGATTAAACAGTCTCACTTTATACTTTCCTTTGTATTTCCCTGCTCGGACTGTTTAGGCTACTTTACTACTGCCACTAGAATAGCAGTCACAGTCTTCTTAATGTAAAAATTCACTTTGGTTAGCCAAAAGTGAAAAGGTACCAATTAGCTATAAGTAATTGTCACTTTAAGCCTACTTGTGTGTTTCTCAACTCCATTAGACAAGACTATCTTTCTACTCCCACTAGAATTGCAGTCCTAGTCTTCTTAAAGTAAAAACAAACTTAAGTGAGCCAAAAGTGAAAAGGTACCAGAAACAAATCTAGCAGTTAACTCCAAGTAATTACAATGTGATTCAAAGACAGACAAGCATGCAATGAGGAAAGCGCATGCTTCAGGTCAATTTCAAAGAACACTAACAGTCTAAGAAAGGGTTTTTCCAATTTCTTCTGTCAGTAACTAGTAAGATAAACAGAGGAGATAAGACTGGAAAGATCTTCTAGGGCCTGGTATACAGACGCTGAGACTGGGAGGAGCTTCCAAGGCCAGATATACAGTAGGGGCAGGCAGCTCAAAAGCTTCCAAGTATATGTAAAAGCACAAGAGGAATAGCGTGGGTGGGTGGGGAACCAAATTCAGAAGAGAGCTAGTAAAATATAATAAAAGTCAGAACACCTAGACAGCGCAGAAACTAAAAAAACTAAAAAACATTGTACACTATAATAATGCCTTAAATTAATAGCTTTAACTTCAGATAAAGAGCAAACACAACACAAAATTGATTTTAAAGGTAAGATAAGTACAATATTGTAAATGTAATGTAAATGTACTTCCCATGCAAAATGTAGTCCAAATGCTTTTGTTTTCAAGCTTCAAAGCTTCTAGCATTCCTAAGACTAAGATGTCTGACTGCTTGGCAATGTGAAATTCCAGGGGGGGCTGGGATGATTATCACAAGCTGCAGTTAGAACTGACAGTATTGGCCAAAGCTGAGTTCTTGCTTTAGGTTTGAAAAGTGATTAAAATGCAGAATTAGATGAGCAATGCCGAAAATCATCCTAAGAGCTTGCCAAAATAACAATGGATACTTACTGTAAAACCCAAATCAATTCATAGTTGTATGTTTAGATTCAGGACAGAGCTAGTAAGAATGCAATAAAATGAGGGCCCAGGCAGAACACCTAGGCCCAGTACAGAAACCAAAAAGCATTGCAGACCATAAAAATGCCTTAAATTAAAAGCTTTAACTTCAGATAAAAAGCAAACGCAACACACAAAACTTATTTAAAAGGTAAGGAAACTGCAGTATTGCAAAAGCAGTTTAAATGTACTTTCCTGTACATAACATGAAGTCCAAATACTTTGTTTTCAACCTTCCAGGTTTCCAGCAGTCCAAAGACATGGCCTTGTATATGACACATCTGACCTAGTGTACGTCAGAGTGCATAGTGCAAGTAGTAAAAATGTCATAACAGACAATTTATTAGCATGCATTTGACTGGAGTAATGTTACTGTTTAAAGTGTCAGGAAAGTTAAACAAATAAGGAAAATGTAAAAAAGGGGGATCTGCAGGCTGCAATGTAGAACAGTATTAATAGTCTAATACACAGGGGAGATGAATGATTACAGCAATAGCACAAATACTGCCAGCAACACTATCACTGCGCAAATGATGATTGCTACTAGTTCTGATGATACATGGGTTGGCATCTATGATAGAATAAATTACTCTGATGTGCAGTACCTTAATAGAGAAAAACATGTTTCTTATTTATTGGAAAAATGTACAGAAACATTAAAACATACCACCAGAAATGTTATTCAATTTTCTTTTATGGTGGAAGGGAACAGCTCATGCAAACTGCAAGGTAGAACATGGCTTCAGTACATGGATAAGTGCACACATTTCTTCCAGTTACTAAGTCAAGTCCTCAATGAACAATTATCAAGTAATGAACACTCCAGCATAAGTAGTACCATGATATTTCATAGGACTCCCTAAAAGAGCCACATGCAACAATACAGCACAAAATGAAATATCCCACATTTCAGTCCTGCCCATGCCTTGACAGGGAAGAGATTGCTCCATCCTGCTCTACTCTTTTTGGCCAGCTTGGCATCACCCATTTTGAACAGCTGCTTTATTCCTTCAATGCCAAATTGGAAGAAGTATCGGGTGATGTTATTAAAAGAAAAATTCATAAATTGGAAAGACATCTTCGAGAGTATAATTCAGTGATAGCTTTTAAAAAAAATGAACCAATTTGAAGGAGACAGTAATAAAATCACTTCCGATAAGCAGGAAAAAGCAGGCTAATGTTTCTTTTGCATCTTCCGAAGTAACAAACAGTACACAAGAGTCAGAGGGCAAAGAGAACACTTGACCTCCATTGCCACCACCTAGACAACCAAATTACTGGAAAGATCATTTTTGTGGTTCAGAGAAGTATGTTGAATACAACAGGAATGGAAAGAGAACATGTTACGAAGGAAATAGAAATGTTCAATATTTCAAACATAATAGTAAGAAAACTAGATATTGCTTTAGAAAATGTCTGTTGTATAATTAGACAAACTGCTGCTAAAGATTTTAATAGTTTACTTGTGAATTTGTCAGGCATTCATTTTTCTGATGCTAAGCTTTCAGTTTTACAGTGCGGGCTGAAGTTCATACCTATGGCCCTTCCTAGAAAGCATGTTTTAAAAATAGAACTTTTCCAGCTTTTTAGAAAATTGCATTTATTGGACTTTTTTGAATCCAAAAGAGAGGTTCATGAAGATAGTTTATCCAGTACATTTGAAAGTGAGGATAATGAATGTGATATGTTTTTTTCTTGTAATTCTTCCTTTGAATCTGTGGATAATATAAATGCTTACTGTTTTTTAAATACCTCAATTGTACCGTATAAGAGTAAGTTATTCTTTCTTTTTCTAATGAAGTTATACAACAGTTTTCCACGATGGTTAATTATGCTTTAGAAGTTAAATTACAAGAATTTTTCAACATGAAAGATAAACTGCAATAGATTTTAACAAAAATTAATGGAAGGCACTGCTAAATTTGAGTAAAAAATGAGATATAGTTATTAAACCATCTGATAAAGGTCAGAAAAGTGTAGTTCCTTATTATAGACAATACTTGAAAATGTGTATGGATCATCTATCTGATGAAAGTGTATATAGAAAAGTGAGGGAGTGTGACTATATAAGGCCATTACTAATTTCAAGGAACTAATAGAGAAAGGTTACAGATTAGGCTACCTTACAAAACAAGATATAGAGGTAACATTTCATTCAAAGGGTAGCTCCTTAGCTAAATGTTATTGCTTACCCAAAATCCATAAAAATTTGTCCCCCCCAGTCAATAGTAGCAGCTGAAAAATATTTTTACATGGTATAGGAATAATGCTTCATTCATACTTGTTAAAGTGTGTGGTAAAGTTACAGTCTTATATCAACGACTCTTGATTTGTTTAGAAAAGGTTAAGGCAATAAAATGTGCAAATAATTTTTTTGGATTGTTATTGATGTAAAAAGCCTCTATACTAGCATTTCACATAGGGTAGGCCTAGAAGCCTTAGATTCTTTCTTGGTGCAAGTCCAGTAAGTGATTATGTTATTGAGTTAATGTATTTTAGTTTAACTAATAATTTTTTTGAGTTTAACCAATGTATTTACCAACAATTGCAAGGGACAGCCATGGGTGCATCTTTTGCACCCATGTATGCTAATTTGGTTATGGATTTATTTGAAATTGAGTTTTTTATAAGTTAAGCTTTTTTAGAGAATTTGTAGTTTCATATTATAGATTTATTGATGACTTGATTTTTTTATGTAAGAGGGGAGAAAATGTAGTTCAGTCTTTTGTGAATGATCTTCAAAGTAATCACTTTGACTTGCAGTTTGATGGTTTCTAACAGGCAAAGTTGTTACCTTTCTGGATCTAAACCTTGAGGTTACTGGTAATAACAATAGTACTAAAATATATAAGAAGTTAAATGAGGAAATACATTTTTTTGGAGAATAAAAGTTGTCATCCTCCCCATGTGTTAAATGCTTCACCATATAATGAACTTTTAAGGGTGAGTAGGTTATGCAGTGACCCTGAAGTGTTACAGAGTGAAATAATAAGAACATGCATTGTCTTTAAGCAAAGAGGCTATAATGAAGAACTAATTATACAGTCTTTAAAAAAGTTGCTTCAATTACATGAGGGGATATATAATTTAGTTGATAGAAATAATTTTAGAGGTGGAATAGATTTTGAGCTAAATAATCTAATGTGTGGTGAGGAGAGAAAAGTCTACTTTGTTACTGCTTTTAATATTTTTAGTCAAGAAGTAGTTAATATTGTTAAATATTATTGGCCTTTTCTCCTTAAAAGTAAAAATGGTGTCAAAAATGTATATAAGACTCCCCTTATATCATATAGAAAAGGTAGAAATGTCAGGTATATGGTGGTACATAATGTATTTGCTGCTCCTAGTGACACTTTGGATAGGCCATTGAATGGTTGGGGAATTACTCCCTGTGGAAAATGCTCAGTATGTAGGCATATTGTGAGATCTTTTGACAAAATTAATGGGGGTACAATATTGCCCTTCAGCATCCTATACTTGTGTTACAAAAGGAGTAATATATGCACTCCCTTGCCCCTGTAATTTCTTTTATATAGGAGAGACTAAAACAAATTTTAAGGTGAGATTGCAAGAGCACATTAGAGATATAAAAAATAAGATTTTTGATAATCCAGTGGCTATGCACTGTAATTTGGTTCATGAAGGGGAGTTTGTTGATTTAAAAGCATGTATTTTGGAACAGGTCTTTGCAAGGGACATTGTAGTGTTAAATAACAAATGACTTTATAAAGAAACAACTTCTATTCTCAAGTTTAATACATTAGCACCTAAGGGCTTAAATAAGGAATGTAACTGGAAAGCCCTTTTGTAATTGATGAGTTTTGATTTGTTAATTACTCAGTTATCTTAAATGACTTTTATATTTATAGCAGTGCTTTTTTCATTATGTGTAAACTCTTAGAAGGCTGCATTTACCAAGGTGCTAGAGTATTTGTTTATTGTATTATTAAAATACTTTTTTTTATTTTATTGTCATGTGCAGTGAATTTTTTCACTGGCCTTGTGGTTTTCTTCCTGCCCATGCTATTCACTGCACAGATTTCAGTGAATAGTTAGACATTAGTCTGAATATATGTGGTCAGTAAGCAAAACAGATTTATAAACCATATAACAATGCTTAAAATAAATAAATAAAACTTTTTTAAAGATAAGAGGGTCTGTTTGATATACAGTTACAAAAGGCCTTGCACTACACAACCCATACATAGCACTGGATGCATCAGTTACACAGCCCATACATAGCACTGCATGCATCAGTTACACAACCCATACATAGCACTGCATGCATCAGTTACACAACCCATACATAGCACTGCATGCATCAGTTACACAGCCCATACATAGCACTGCATACATCAGTTACACAACCCATACATATCACTGGATGCATCAGTTACACAGCCAATACATAGCACTGGATGCATCAGTTACACAGCCCATACATAGCACTGCATGCATCAGTTATGCTCTATGCACTTTTTATAAATAAGATAATATAAACTTGAGTGTCATGGCCCATAGTTATGGACTAGATGCCACCATTTGCCTGTGTACCATACAGGAGCCTGTCATTTGGTGTCTCAAACTACTGCTGCTGTTTGGCCAGCAGCACTACCATCACTTGTGGAAGGGCCTATATTAGGAGCTACACTTCCATAATGAGACAGTTCACCACCAGACCAAAGCATGATTATATCACGCAGAATGCAACTGTGGTAAACATCATACATGCAGTAGCAGTGTCAAACTGAAGTGCACTTCCAGACTCATCCAGATAATTGAAAAGGATTTTCAGCAGGATAAACACTCACTTAATGACAACCCATGTCTGGGACAGGACAGTGCTGTACCTTTCTTAGCATCTCCCTGGAATGCTTCCCAACTCAGAGAGACTGGGTAAACACCTATATAATTATAGTTCAAATTTCCATTACCAAGAAGGTGACCATTGGGCCTCTGACCATGCAGGAAGAGGCAGTAGTGTAAGCTTATGTGCCAGATATGAGAATCATGGACACTGCCAGGATACTGGGAAAACATGTTGGTGATACATCCCCATGCATCACACACTACCTATCAGCTAATAGGATGATAACCCTTCCTGTTTCATTATTGCTGTCCCAGTGGTCCTGATGGTGCCCTAATGGCAACACGGAATGCAATTTATTGCACCAAGCACCTCAAGGAAATGTACCATCCCACAGAAGACTCTAATGGTTCTGGTTTGGTCCTGCAGTGACACTGGCAGGTAAATATACTGATCCACATTTGACATGAGTATGCTGTGAACTGCTGAAGATTCCTCGGTTCAGAAGCCTGTGATATTTCCAGCATGTCCCCAGTCTGTCTTTATAAGGTCCATGTGGAAATTATAGTGAGGGCTATACATACCTTAGTACCCACAGGTATAGGAAAGCCACACATTCCCCTAGTTTTTGTTTATGGGCCATACAAACTCACTAAAGCATTTACAATATCCCTGTCCATTATAAATCTTTCAGGAATTTCTTGATTATCTAAGTTGCAATGAGTTAATCTTTGGCTATATCTGCACCTTATTTGCTGGGAGCACCACTGGAAGTCTGCAGTATTGGCACAGCTCACACTGAGAAACAACAAGCTTCTTCTTCAAATGCAAAGTAAAAACTAAAGGTGGTGTTGAATGCTGAATGGACAAGTTATTGCAAGTTATTAGTGGTTTATTGTACACCCAACATAACTCCTTCTGCACGCACATTCAGAACTTGCACATAACTAAACTTGTTAATACCATCCCCACATGCTTCCTTAAACTACAGTAGCCTTCAAAGTACAAACAGTCACTGTTCTACAGGTGCAACTTTGTCTTTTATAACATCTGTACATACAACACTGAAACACATCAAAAAATTACTATGAATCACAAATAGGGAGGAAGAGGGCTAATTGGTATAAAAATTTCTAAACCATTTTTCATTTGAATCTCATTAAGTTTTCATTTGCATAAGTATATTAATAGCTGCTATGCTAAGTGCAACTAATCTATATGAATCTCACCGAAGCTGAGCTCAGCCATGATCTGTGCAGCTTGCCTTTACTCCTAAGCATAATAACTATGAATACCCCCTTATATAACTGGAACTTCTCTTTTGTGGCCTTGCTGACCTTTTAGGTACAATCACATAAGATTACTTGTACCCCTAGAGAAAACAGATTTAGAAAACATCTCAACAAGATGAGAAGGGTCCTATCCTGGACTGGAGATGTTTAAATCTGTCACTACTGTCTAGTTTTTCTGAAGTTAGTATTAGCTTAGAAAATAAAAATAAGCTATAGCTTCCTAATGTTTAGCAACCATAACATTTTGGCACATTATATTTTGCAGAACAGTAAGTAAGCCAGAATGAGGTGGTGAAGAAATCTACGCATGTAAGGACAAACATCACAGGAGTTTGCAACTCCTGCAATGCTCTTCTGGAGGTAAACTACATTAAATTTATGGCAATCATGTAAAGTAAATTTTCTTTTCTGCATACTTTAAGCAATGTCCCTTTGTTTGTTATGTTGAATATGCTTGAAAAACATTAGTCATTTATGCCATGTACTCTCCTTTTTGAGAACTGAATGGAAGTAAGAATTTTATTATGCTGCCTCCACAAATTAATGCAGGAGTTTTTTTTTTTAAATCATGCAAAACTGATTCTTGAAAAGTACGGTTAACTCTGTCTTAGACACTTGGAAAGATAGAAAGACTCAACCTCACAACTGCCCAGAATCATGCAGAATACCTTTTATTTTGCCTCACACTTTTGTCTTGTTCCTCATAATTTTTGTGATATTCTGGTAAATCAGTAAGAATTACAGTCAATCAATCATGCCACAAATTAGTTTCATAGCTCCTATTTCTCAGAAATACATGTTGATGTAAAACATGCTGTTCTACTAATTTTTAAAGTGAATTAGAGTAATATTTAAAGTTGTCCTAAGTTTGAGCATTTGCTTCCCTCCCATTAATATTGGCTTTGCCCTGAATTGTTGAGCAAAGAAGCTGATATGTATGGAGAAACTCCTATTGCTTGTGTGTTATAAGCAAATAAAAACAGGCGCCTAAAGCCTAGAAGAAAACAAACAAACAAAAAGGTAATCTAGTAATACAATAAAAAATATACACAGTAAATAATTCCAGCATGGTTTATTATTTGTATCAATGCATTTTTCACCAATGAATTGTCCATTTAACTTTTTCATCCTTTGTCATCTATGTACCAGTTTACTACCATGGTTCTACTGATCTAATCCTTGGTCAGTTCTAGGTTCCAGTGCCCCTACTGACATTGGAATGTAGGAGAGTAAGAGCTGACATCATGTGGTCAGGGATTTTATGTGTTTAACTTTTTAGCCCTCGCCCCGTCCACCTCCCCTTAATGCACTGCAGCTAAGTCGCTTTAAAGTGTCTATTTATTGGGGGTCCTGTTTACCCAAAAGTTCCAATAATAGGTATTACATCCCCACAGTGTTGCAGAGTCTTTGTGATTTCTGTTAGAGGACCAGCACAGCATTTCTTAATTTTTTCTTAAAAATAGGCACTGGTGCTGCAGAACAAGCCAATCCAAAATTGTTTGCAAGTCTTTGTGTTATATCATTAACAGTATGCCAAAGTAATGTTGTCAATTTAAAATGCAAGGAAATTGTACAAAATTTTATCAAAATGGATATGGACATTACACAGTAGTTACAAGATTTATGCTAATAAATAAATATACCAGGTGATTATTCATTTATTTTAGTTTCACAGATGAAGCTAAATGTAATTTTAACACTGGAATGTCCGTACTGACTTGTAAAACTTATTTCCATTTTCTCTGTTTGCACAAAAATGTCATGATTGTGATATCTTTAAATGCCAGAAGCATCACAAGGTTGCGGATTCTGTCCCCACTTCAGCTGACTGGACTCATATTCTAGTACTGAGATTGATACAATGATGCAGTGCTGCATACCTCGGTACTCTTCTGCAGACGAAACATTAGACAAAAGTGATACCTGTTCAAATCGTTGGCAGTTAAGGTCTGCATTAATGATACCATGGCACTTATCAGAGGAAGAGTAGGAAAGTTTCCCTTTGTGCCCTGTCCAAATTTTCCAGGCCAGTATAAATACCACCTCAGGTCTTCCTAGAGTAATGGCCAACTCAGTAGAATTTGCTCAGTCAAGTGTAAAGAAATAAATTAAAAATCTGTAAAATACTTCCACTGATAATCACAAGTAATGCTGCATCTGCAATTTAAAAAGGAGCTGCTGAACAGGCAGTAAAAAGGACCAAATTTAGCAGAGACACTTCCTTTGTTTATGAATATTTAGCATGATAACTGCATTGTAATGGAGGAGCTATATAATATTTTTTATGCAGTTCTACAGCTATAATACAGTGATATTAAATCACTCTCAAATAAAATGTTATATTTGTTATATTGCTTATACATGCTTTTCATTTTATAATTTGTTTTGTTAGTCAGCATTTTAAAAGCAGAATAAGACACTTTCAAGTGTGCGTTATTGTCTGATAGCAGCACACCTGTGGCGCTAAAGATACTCAGTGTAGGTCGTTCACCTTCTGCATTACTCCACACCATGGGTCTTAATCAGACTGCACCTTATCATATTCCTTACTTCTATTAGCTCCTCATATATTTGATTCTATGCACAATTACTGTTAACTACCTTATTTTAATTACTTAGCCTGTGCAAGTATACCTCTGCATTGTGCAGGTCCACTGCTATTATTTCTGAGCCAGAAGCAGCTTCTATACTTACCAAAACCACATGCTGATGCTTTAGCTTAAGGTCTGCTGTCTTGTAAAACTCTACTGTTTTGTGTTTTGTTTTTGAAACTATTGACCAAGATCTATACAAAGTTGAAAAACATCAGAGACACTGTAAATAGCATCTCTGATACATTTTATGTGTGGTGTTATTTAATCTTTTACAAATTTCTGACAGTGTCAAATGCAATTTGCCTTGAACAAAAGTCTTAAAAGACAGCACGCTGTGTGCTGTTGCAAAGAGCTTACTTTGTGGTAAGGATTGCATTTGCTACTGACTGAAAAGTCATCAAACTTTGTTTTTTAATGTATAAAATATCAAAGGGAACTGTTACTTCTGAGATCTGAAAGAAGTGCCACAGACATCCTTCCTAAAACACGTAAAGCTATTAAATATTTCTGATAAAATGTCAGTTATATAAAAAATATTTGACACTTGTGCAAATGAAGACTTATTGTACTGTACAGAGTTGGTCTGGATTGTCAAACTGTAGCAATGGCAAACAAAACTTAAAAAAATCATTAAGTTGATAGTATACTAATGTTTAGAACATACACCATTTAACTTGCTGTGTTCTGGAGAAAATGTCTTCCTTTTTCAGGCAGTTTTACTCATCAAGAAGAAATAACTATGAATTATGTAACTCCCAATCCCACTTATATGATGAAAAATAAATTAATTTTTTATTTATTTGACAAGAGTTCAAAAACACATAAGTGAAAGTAAAACAGTTAGGATACAAAGTTAATCCAATGTACTAACTTTCAACATGTAGAAAAGTTTCAAAGGATTTGAAAAATTAGACTAGAGTAATTAGTGATGTGAAAGGGATCAATGGATCTTGGTGGTTGCGTTAGCATGAAGAGTTAAAGTAGACTTAAGCAATGTGACCCGAGCGGTAACAAGTACATTCCACTTGTTTAATTATATGTGATTTTGGTAGAGAATGTAGCTTGGAATAAGAGGATGAGTCTTTAATTTCAGGTGGGAGGGATTCACACAATATGGGAATGAGAATTGTGAATACATAGTCAGAGACATTTAAGTTGAATAGTGGGATTTTTGGTTTGGGGCCTGAATTGTTCAAGTTTCTTAGGTTGCATGTGAGGGTGTATCATATTAGTTTTGATGTTAAAGGAGGGAAAGTATGCTCATGTAGGAGTTTGAATAGATGAGATCCTTAGAGCAAGTCTGCTCTTTGGTTAACTAGAAGCCAGTTTGCCTTCTTGTTAGTCTTATACAGTGGTGGTCATTGTTTAAGGATTGTACCATACATTTACATGTTTTGTTTTCTAGTGTTTGAATAGTGGTGGAGATTTTAGTAAAGGCTGTTGACATAAGAGGGAGGCTGAATATCGAGTTGAGAGAGTAGGATTTCTTTCCCTATTTCCCTATTACAGACCTGCTGGAAATACCTCTCAACCTACAGACATTGAAATTAGGAGCAAAAGCCCTTGAAAAGTAGGAACATACAGCTAAAAATATGGACAGCTAATTAACATAGAATTTGAATACCAGTTAGAACATAACTCTTCCCGCTTCCAGTAAGACTACGGGATACTATTCAGAAAAACATTTAAAAAACAGATAGTGACAAAACTTACTGAGAATATAATCAGATTATCAAACAGACAGTGTAATAATTTCTTTGAATTATTAGTGCCACTAGTACGTTGGTCATGTAGTGTGTTTTTTTTCTGAGTACTTGGTAGCCTCATGTGATGGAGATTCAGAAAATTGTGTGAACAGGGTAAATCAAGCTTGAAAACAGGGGCATGCCTCAGAAATAGGGACAGTTGAGAGGTCTGCTGATGGTGTGTGAGAGGAAAGGGGATATTTTTGTGCCCAAAAAGTAGGAGGTTATTTTTTTTACATGTTTATCAAGATAGAAGTTGAGTGAGAGGGTCTAACTAGAGACAAAGATACATGAAAGAGAAGAGTTGCTCTAAGGGATGGTTATTGGAATCACAGAGTGTTAAAGTTTTCTTGGATCTGCTGAGTTTTTGTTTGGTACCAAAAGCATAGATCTAGTTTTGGATGCATTTCGTGTGTGGCTTTAAGTAATAATCCACTCACTGAGGTAACTGAAGTGAGAGTGTAGATCTTACTGTAAGGCAGTTAGGGAGTGGTTGGAGTGGTAGTTAGGGAGTGGTTGGAGTGGTAGTTAGGGAGTGGTTGGAGTGGTAGAGGACAATGTCATCTGCGTAGAGGAGGAGATGAAGTGGGAAGATTGAGTGGAAGTTTATGTATGTAGAGAAAGGAAGGGAGCCTTGAGGTAAACCTTTGAGTCATGGATAAGAGAGAGGGGTGCAGGAGTCATAATTCACTAAGAAATAGTTGTTAGTCAGATAACTTTGGAACCAAGGGATGGCATTAGGGCTGATGCCTAATTCTGAAAAGCAGATTATAAGACAGGAGTGACTGACTAAGTTAAATATGTGTCTTAAGTCATGCATATGATACAATATTCATGTTATTGCTACCCCCAGGGTGAAGGCAATATGCATACATGTGCTATTTAACATAATTGTTTATTTATTTAATTTGGTGTGTGTTTCTTATATAGTTTAATTTAAGTGAAATTAACCTACTAGGATAGGTAGGGGGCTAAATTTAAATTACATATAGTGTGGGGTTCCATTTTTCTATTCCTTGACATTCATCTCCAAATATTTAATTTTTGGGGTACGTTGATAGGATACTGATGATTAGTGTTACAAACAGCTGAGGATAACATTTAAAGTTTTGAGGTTATTTGAGAGATTTTGGGGCAAATGAAAATGACAAAATAAAACAAAATGGTGCAAAAAATAAACCAGTTTAAAAGTCGCTTTATTCATTAAAAATGCAGTTATGGTGCCTCAAATATGTCATAATTTCTGGTGGCTATGTAGCTCCTGGAAGTCGTACTATATGAAATAACTGTATGTCTGTCTAATCCTTACTGCAGTCCTAACCCTAACTGTAACTTTTCCCCTTCATTCACAGATGCAGGCTCTCACTCATGTGCACACACCTTGAAAGGGCTGAGGTTTGGATTTTAAATTGGAATATGTCTGATTAGCCTGCATGCTCACACTGACTGCCTTTCTAAGACTAACACCCTTAAGGGTCCAATTTGTTGGGTACTGTTTCACTAATAATTTCAGATATACCTTTTATAAGTCTGTATAGTCACTTACACTGCTTTTTCTAAGTTAAAACTACCCCTTAAGAATCCAGGATAATCTAAACTACAACCATGGACCTTACCCTAAAATTATGGTCAGAACAGAAACTTTAGGTTTATACCAGAATTAAGCCTGGACGTTCTCATACACTGTATCTTTAAGTCTAATTCAGCCCTCTTACTCAAAGGAAACCCTGAATTCAGAGTTAGTCCTTGTCCATATGTAATTAGTAAGGTTGCAATTATAGTTACTGTGATGGACAGAGGCTACAGGCTTTAAATCCTGCAGTGCTGCCATCAACATATAGGGTCTATATTACAATACCGAACATTCAAAATGTTGAGTGTTCTAATATCAACCCGTTTTCAGCAAACCCTGACAATATCGAAGAAACAGAAAAACAAATTTTTTCCTGGGGAAAGAATTTGGTTGCCCGTTTCTGTTGCTTTGGTATTTTCAGCGCTCTGGTGGAAAGTTACAGGTCGGGTTCAGGTAAGTGTGCCATTGTGTGGATGTGAGGGTTAGGGCGGGATAGGTGAGTTAGGGTTAGGGCGCGGGTGAGGTGACTGTGTGATAGTGACAGACCTTAGGGTTAGGGTTTGGGTTAATGTAAGTGGGTAGTTAGTGGTGTATGTATAGTTTAGTGTAGGGTTAGGTGTAAGAGTTTAGGTGCATGTGTATGGATTGCTGTTTGTTTGGTGTGCTTGTGTTGTGTGTATGTGTTTTGGAACAGCAAATTTTTTCCCTAGGAAAAAATTTGCTGTTCTGAATGTTCGATGTTTTGAATTTTTGATTGCTGGAATTCGATATTAGAACACTCAACATTTTGAATGTTCGGTGTTCTAATATAGACCCAACATATAGGTGCAGTAGAACTAGCCATATAGGGTCTGAATCCCTCCACTGGGAAAATATAACATACAAAGCACAATGCCCTTAAGGGTGTACGGTAACTGTGCAATACTGCCTTGGGTATTGACTGCCTTAGGTTTTGGCCTGATAGATAACCCTGCCTGTCCAGTTGACTGTCATTGGGTCCCTTTGTCCACATGATGTACTACCAATTGGTATACCCTGGCATTTTAGCTATAGATCAGTGTTATAATTAGTGGCTCCCATGATCAGACCGAATCAAGTTTCTTCCACTGCAATCTTTTCAACAATTGTTAAAACTTGACTAGAATCATTTTACACACATGCAATGACATATTTTCCAGAATAGGGGCAAATAGCAACTCTCCTGCACTAATACCATCTCTTTCCAGGTTTATGGTATGCTATGATCAGTTAGTTCAAAGTGACAGAAGAAGAACACAGCTTACTATTTGCCCTTATACTAAGCCAACCTTTAAACATTCATATGGTAGCATTCAGAAGACACTTGACTCAGTTCGATACTGAGATCCAAGAATTCTAACTCTGATCTATACCTGTAAAGCCAGGGTATACCAACTGGTAATGCATCATAAGCCTCCGTTTTTGTATGCTTTATGTTTATATGACTGGGGAAAAGAATATTATGGACTATAGTTGGAAATGCCTGACTATAGGCCCTTGGGACTACCATCTGCTACATTACTACTCTCTTATTTCGTCCTGAAGAGTCCACTTTCTGTATAATAACCCTTTTGTATAGTATACATGCTCCATTTACCCTTGAAGTTCAGGAGACCCTTGCCTATTTCCCCAGCAGCCCCTTTGACTATTTCCTTAAATTCTATGAATTGGGATTTGAGATCTGTATCTACAGTACCTTAATTCTCTTCATAACTGGTCCAAATTCTCTGTTTAATTGAAATCTAATACTTTTTGACAACTGTGTTTCAGATATAGACTTATTACTATCAACCATTTCTTTACCCATAGTAACATCTTAAACTGAAAGTCCACTACTTTTTGGTAGCTTTGACTCTAGTTTAGACCTTTTGCTACAATTTAGCTGTTTTCTTCTGAAATGGTCCCATCACCCAGCATTACTGTATATGTTGACACTGGCTGGTTATCACTCCTGCTATCTTACCTGTATGATTGCTTCCATCGTTGGCTGTGACCACATGTATTCAGGGTTATCAGCATGATCGCCTATTATAGCATCTGCAGGGATATTCTCAAACACAGAGGTAAAAGCAAAGTACAGCAACAACTATGACTGTAAAGCAGACTTTATTAACAACAAAATGATAAAATACCTTTCTGATCTAATAAAGCAGATGAATAACCATTAAAGTGCTCACCAATTACTCATAATCGAGCATTTATTGTTTGTTTTCATAGTCTCAAATACAGCCACCTGCTTTTTCCTGCCTACTTTCCAATCCAAATGAACCATCACCAATTGTATCTGAAAAGGTGTCTCTCCCATGACCTTTAGTAGAAATGGACCACCTTGGTAGGTATTGTTTCTCTCCACAACTATAGACTTAACAATAGTCATATCTGATGTAGTATGGCAATTAGAAACTGTTTCTCTAAACTCTACCAGGATAGGATATGTGATCTTGTGAAAATCAGAAGCACCTTCAATGTCAGAACCTGACACTACTGTGTTGCTGTTTTTATTAACTCTTTAGCACATGCCTTTTGTTCCACATCCTTCCACTGCAGACATTTGGACTATACATTAACTATAATGTTACACTGGAATCATTTCATCTAAGTCCTTGCTGCTATCTCTTGTCAGTATTTCTCTTTTGCAGGTGCAACCTGTTTTGAAGGTTTACACTACCTCCATGGCTTCCCTTATACTGATGAGCAATTCTGGCCTCCCCCTTCTTATGCACTTTTACCTTGCTGCCTAGACAGAAGTCACCTTTTCCATATCTCCTTATAAGAGTTAAACTTCTAACCTACAAACCGGATTCTCATGTCCTCAGGAAAACACTGAGTGTTTGCCCCTTATCACATGGTTTCCTAATATTTTACAGGGAGTGACTGACATCCACTCATTCACTTACAAAATTAAATGTTTATTTCTGCAATATAATCAATTAACTGTCATCTGTTTTTCCAGTGTCAGTTTCAAGCATTCAGATAAACAGTCATCATCATCATCATCAACCCCTTTTTTTCGCATTTTCCTACATGGGATCACGGAGTCTTGTCAAATGTTACCATCTCTGTTCATGCTTGACGGTCACAGGTCTTCTCTCACACGATCCATCCATCTCTTTGCTTGATACTTTTGTTTTCTCTTGCCTTCTTCCTGTATAGCTCAATCTTCTTCACCAGATTGTCTTCTGCTTTTCTGCATACATGCTCACACCACCATAATATATTCTCTTTTATCTTCTCTGCAGTTGGAGCTACTGTGTCGTCTGCCCCACAGTTTACATCCTATCACCTGTCTCAGGCACTTTCTAGTTTCCTCAACTGCTCTGTCTTTATTTCCCAGGTTTCTGTACTATATAGTAGTACTGGTTGCACAACTGTTTTGTCACCTTATTTTTCAGTTTTTTTGGCATTATTCTGTCATATGCTGCCCATAACACTCTGTGCCAGTTGGCTGCAGCCCCTGTGAGTCTAGCTTTGACCTTCTCATTCAGACTTCCTTTCTTGTCAACCATCCCCCCATACATTTGAAGCTCTTATCCCATTCCAATATTTTCCCTTCTGTCTCATTTCTCAGCTTTCCTTCATTTGCTGTCATTACAGCTGTTTTATCTGCTTTCAGTTTCATTCCATGTGCCTTTAATTGTGTCTTCTATTCCTCTATCCTTTCTGAAGTTCTTGTTTTATGTCTTCCTGCAGTGCCACATTGTCTGCATACAGCAGTTTTGTTGATCTGTCCTCTCCAACCTACTTGCTAATGTAGTCCATAACCAGTATGAATAGAGTGGGCTCAGTGCTCACACTCACTCCCACTGAGATCCCCTCTGTGAGACTGAACATTGTCCATACTTAAGTCATTGGGTTCTTGTACACAGATTTCATTAATTCTACCAATGATTGCTGGTCCTTGAACCACCACAGGACTGCCAAAATCTGCTTTCTTTGGACTTTTTCAGATGCTTCCTCCAAATCTAAGAATGCTCAGTTGGACTCTTTCCTCATCTATAGTTTCTGTTCAACTATCTGTCTCATTGCAAACATTAGACCAGTTGTACTGCATCAGTATCTGAATCCAAACTGCTCATCATCAGTGTTTTCTTTTGATCACAAGTCAGGTAAATCACTTCTGACATTTGTACACAACGTGCATTTCTTTATACGTTAGAAAGGGAGTAAAACAACTCAACTCCTGCTTTTGTTTGAGCTGGTGTTGACACTCTTCCAAATGACTAAAAAAAACTGCAAAAGGAATCACCCTCTTGATACCGATGAAACAATATGGTACTAACCCTGGCATCTAGGGTTCGGCTTTCCCCACACTCACATGCACTAGATACAGGACCCCCTCTTGATACTGATGAAACAATATGGTACTAACCCTGGCATCTAGGGTTTGGCTTTCCCCACACTCACATGCACTAGATATAGGACCCCCTCTTGATACTGATGAAACAATATGATAATAACCCTGGCATCTAAGGTTCAATTTTACCCACACTCACATGCACTAGATATAGGACCCCATCTTTATACTGATGAAACAATATGGTACTAACCCTGGCATCTAGGGTTCAAGTTTCAGATGTGTCCTAGGCAATGCACTTCTGCCACAAGGGTGCAGGAGGGCCTTACTAATGTAGAATGGCTGGTTCTAGTGCTCAATATATCTAAACAGCCTAGATTCAGCCGATCTGAATCTAGCCTATACTATGAGATACAGTAGTACTAGGATATCAAAGTGCAGGAAATAACAGTCCAAGCAGCAACAAAAGTAAAAAGTGGAACAGCAATTCAACAGAAAATAGTTCAAAAAGTACACTGCCATCTTTAAATATACTTATTTTTTGAAGATGGCAATGGATGCCTCTGAGAGATTCTGGGAAGGCAGCCAGCCAAATTTCCTCAGCACAGTAGCAATGGCAAAAAGTCCTGGATGAGGAGTATCTACCGAGTCATATACACACTTTAAACTATGAGTAATGACTTGAGAAACTGCAGAAACTGTGCCACACATAGCAGATTTTTTTCCTCTTAGCAGTAAACTGTTGATAAAACATTCCTCATACTTTCATAATTAGTCAAAATAAACTTTAAATTATGAGGCTGTCAATTTAAAATTCTAAATCATATGCTTTTCCCCCCAAAATTATCAGTCATTTCACCATCTGTGTCAGAAGGGGAATGATCAGAATTAACAAAATACTTGGCAGCAGCTGGCTTAACTAAAATGATAGCACCTGAGTCAGGTCTGGGATGAGTGCATAAACCTTTAAAAGACTGAAGAACTTTGTACATTCTGCTTTCTCTGGTGCAGTGGGCTGGCTGTCAGGTGTAAAGGGTGGTAAGTCCAGAGAAGGGAAAATGTTATCCCATGCATTTCATTTCTAATATATTTGTATAGCAGACTAAAATTTTAAAGTGTTCTTCTGTATGTATCTGTTAGCTTATTTCCTGTCTAACATGAGTTAGAAAAGCATAAATGGGCCATGGCTAAGATGGCTAACTGAGAGCAACAACTTGTGAAAGCTCTGTGACTGAGAACTTTTCTCTGACAGAAAATATAATCAAACAATTAAAACTTGGAAATGCTTGTTAGCCAATTTTATTTATTAATAGTCAGAGAAAAGATTTACAGCTTCAGCCTCTTCAAAAGCTGTAATTTTTCTGTCAGAATGTTTCAACTGCATGATTAAGAGAGAAAAGACTTCAACATGAGGCACTCAAAAAATGATACTTAGAATTTTTGTGTTGAGAGATATCTAGTCGATAATATCTAGTATACAGAATGTATTACTTAAAATAGACACACTTGATACCAAAATATAAAGATTCACAGAAGAGACCAGAAGGAAGATAGAAAATTTAATAATTCTTATAAAACAACAACGTACACACGTCAGCAATACAGAAGAAACTTTAAATGATCTTGAAGGAAGAATAACTGAAGGTGAGTCTGAGACTGAACTTCTTTTAAAACAAAATAACTGGCTCATAGATAAAATTGATAATTTAGAAAATAGACTGAAATTAAATAAAATTAAGATTTATGGTATACCTGAGGGAGACAATATAATAAACTTCTTAACAACCTGGTTACATAAAACATTAAATCTACCTGAAAGTTTATCTTTTGCAATTAAAAGGGCACATAGATCCCTGAGAGCACCTTCGAAAAAGGAAAACTCACCACCATGTTCAATTATAGTTAAGTTTGTCTAGCTTAGAAAATGATCAAATATTAAAAACAGAATGGTCCAGCCCACCTATTAAAATAGGTGAACATGTAGTCAGATTTGACAATGACTATTTCAGTAAAGCAATGAGTAAAAGAAAATCCTGTTTACCACTGTTCAGAGAACTTAAATAGAACAATATTAAAGCCACTTTGGTGTTTGCTGCAAAGATCAGAATTATTTCTTTCTGAAGGAACTAAAATATTTGATACGCTGGAAGAGGCATCCACTTTTGTTACCAACAATTAAACCCTTAATAATACAGAAAGAATGGAGTAGTACAATATATCCCTCAAGAGACAGAGCGAGCTGAATTCCTGGAAAATGTTCCTAAACATACCTCTCAAGTGTACTTCATTACAGTCAAAGGTACTTCATCTGGGGTCTTAAAAATTTCATGCTCCTCGAAGTTCCACATTAAAAGGGTCTGTCACACATCCAGTGTTGGGAATATTTTAACTGATATTCATGGCAAATAGAAATTAATCATATTAGTTCATTAAAATATCTTTTTTATAAGTAAAATCAGCATATTTTAATCATCATATTACTTTCCTAGTTGAAGCTGTTATAGGTTCATAGGTGTGTACTAGGCTAATGGCCCTGGGGCCTTTACAAGCCTAGCCCATAGGATTATCCTGGCATCATCCCACCCGATCTTAGTTCCCAGTGCCTCTGTTGAGTAAAGCCACTGGAGTGATCCCTGGGGTGAATTTTCTATTTCCCATCCACCCATCAAGATTTCTCTTGAAGAGGGCCAGTGAGGTGCTCTGCTTGACATATATGGGAAGTCTATTCCAGGGCATGGGCAGTCTCTTTGTTGTGAACCTGTCCCTCCAGCATGTTCTGTTGATTGTGGTAATGAGATTGAGGTCTCTGGAGCATGTGGTGTAGAGGGATTGGGATTTCTTAGATTTAGCATTTCTAACAGAGCTGGGTCAGACATGGCTTTGTAAGTTAAGCAGAGATCGCCTCTAAGTAGGCGATATGAGGCAGAGAATAGTTGGAGTTTTTTTAGTCTGTCCATATAGGCCAATGTTTAAGGCCTAGGATCCTCTTTGTGAGGTACTTTTGCAGCCTCTCCAGTCATTGCAGGTGTTTAGTGAGGGACATGCCAAATGGGGCATTGTACTCAATGACTGGCCTAATGAGGGAAGAGTAGAGAGAGCTGGGAGAAAAGGAGGTGTTGGGAAGCCCTGTTAGTAAGCCATTAGTATGTCTTCCACATTTTGCCCATTTGTTCCACATTATGAGGGCTAGTGTTCCTCATTTTGGAGATGGGAGATTGAGAGCTATGTTTCTAAAATTAAAAAGCTTAAAAACAAGAGACTTTTATTTTTTGATCATAGGACTTTTATTTTCTGAAACAGTAGATTTTCCCTTTAAGTAAAAGGTTGGTACTGGACTTTAAGCTTCAAAACACATGTAAGTATGTATTTATATTTATATTTATATCTATATCCACAAAAAAATGGCTAGCCAACAACCAACTAATACTTAACCCAAAGGAAACTAAACTTCTACTCTTTCTTCCCAAAACCCTCTCTCACCTCAAAACAACCTTCACCATTTCTTCTCTGGATAACACCCTCATCCATGCTGAACCACATACAAATCTCCTCTGCATTACTATTAATTATAACTGAAATTTGATACCCATATACAGCACTGTATCAAAAAGACAAACCAGAAACTTGGTTTACTCTACATAAACAAAAATACTTAACCCCCGACTCCAAAAAGACTCTAGCTCAGGCAATCCTCCTTCCTTGTCTTCTGCATGCCTCTCCCATCTTTTACCCATCTACAAACCACCCTTTTAGCTAAACTATGCCAAACCTATTATAGTGTTGCAAGATTTTCAAGTGGCCTACTTTACAAATCACATCACTGCCTTGCTTTGAAACAACTCCACTGGCTTGACTTCCCCAACACCTCTTTTTCTCCCAGCTACAACTGACACACTCTTCACTTTCCATACCCTTTGCTTGTCCTACTCTCTTCCCTAATATCCCTCTATACCCCCCCTCTCGCACTCTCCACAGCTCGGACCAGCACCTACTTGACAATTAGAAACCTAACAAAAATATTGGCAAACTTATTTACAAAACTGTGTGTCACAGACTTGGAACAATCTCCCCCCTAACATCCAAACCATTTGTAGTACAAATCTCTTTAAAATCAAACTCAAAAGTCTTTTCCTAAATGCCAGCACCTGCCACTGCCAAGATCCCACTTAAACTCCCATGCTTCCCACCCTTACACTCTTTACCATCTCTCAAATTGCTATCACAGCTTTCTTCATTGACTCTGTACATACTTCTTACAATACTTTTCATGTGCCTTTTATCTGTCTCTCGCCTACATACGTCTTCTTACCTAATACCTTGTTATTTCTAACATGTATCCTCAATTTATGTTTACTCATTTTTACCTCTGCCTGATGTCCATTAAACATTTTTCTAAGCCTATGATATATTCTTCTTTCTAGCCTAACTGAAATATGTGTATTTCTTTTAAAGTATATTATTCTTCAGAAAGGTATATTAATCTTTTGATATGTTTCATTAACTGTTTTTACTTAATTTACATTGCGCCCCCACATCCCCCCTACATTAATATTTTCCCTCCTAGACTGCACTACAGTGGGGAAAAGTGAAATTTCACTTACCCACACCGTAGTACATCCTCGGCAACAGTCATACTTATGCGAAAGTGCTGCTTCTGTGAATAGCACTTTTGCATAAGTATGCCTGGCCATTTGGATTCCGGTCATTTACTCAGTCGACCAAACGTCCTAGATCCATATATACACACACACACACACACACACACATATGTATATATATATATATATATATATATATATATATATATATATATATATATATATATATATATCTAGGTCCCCTTCAAATGGACATTACACAATGTCGACATTCATATAGCCGAGACTATATGATCGATGTTTAAAATGTCGACCATGGGAAACCGGCACCTCCCTACAGTGTGGAATGGAAAGATTTCCACTTACGCACTGTAGTACAATCTCGGAGTTGGTATATTTAAGTTCCAGGGGGTGTGGGGGGAGCGTTAAGGTAATTTTTTTTTTTGTTTTTTATGTTCTACTTGTATGACATTTCAAATGTTGATCATATGGCCTTGGTGATATGAATTTCGACATTGTGAAATGTCGACCATATCAAGTAGACCCATATATATATATATATATATATATATATATATATATATATATATATATATATATATATACATACACACATACACGTGTGTGTGTGTGTTTGTGTGTGTGTGTGTGTGTATATATATATATAGATAGATATGTATATATATATATGTATATATATTTTATATATATATATATATATATATATATATATATATATATATATATATATATATATATGTATATATACGTATATATATATATATATATATATATATATATATATAGGTCTACTTCAGTAGACCAAACATTCACTTACCTGACTTTCAGTTAGCCGAGACAAAAAGGCCAATAACCGCAGAACACCGACATCCCGGAACATCGACTACCCACACCAGGTAAGTAATCACTTGGCCACCATGTTGAACTTTGCCCCTTACCCCCATGGTAGTGTGTTTTTGAAGCTGGTATATTTAGTTAGGGGAGGTGTGTGGGGTGCAGCCCCCCCCCCACATGGTTGCGTTTACTTTCCTTTAGTTTTACTGTTTTTTCAGAATGGCCAAGCAGTCACTTACCTGGAGTGGGAAGTCAGTGTTCCAGGATGTCGGTGTTCTGTGGTTGTCAGCCTTTTTACCTCAGCTAACTGAAAGTCAGGTAAGTGAACTTTCATTCTACTGAAGTAGATACATACATATTATGTGTGTGTGTGTGTGTGTGTGTGTGTGTGTGTGTGTGTGTGTGTGTGTGTGTGTGTGTGTGTGTGTGTGTGTGCGTGTGTGTGCGTGTGTGTGTGTGTGTGTGTGTGTGTGTGTGTGTGTGTGTGTGTGTGTGTGTGTGTGTGTGTGTGTGTATGTGTGTGTGTGTGTGTGTGTGTGAAAAATTTACTCAAAATAACATTTTTCTTTTTTTCCTAGAAGTAAAGAATTGGTAAAACAAAGGCTATAGTAATGTTCTATATACTGAACTGTTGCTGACATATAATTTGCTTGCATTTCTCTGAATGTTAATAGCTTATTTTGTAGTGTTATTAACTCTAATTGTACATGTTAATGGAAGGAAATAAAGTAAGATCATTGTTATTGATTAGAACTGTTTAAAATAATTAAAAAGAATGAGAAACTTACATTGGAAATTAGCAGCTGCTGTGTGTTGTGAATTGTCATTTGCACATGCTGCAATCAAATTCTAATGCCAGGAAGTGAAGCTTAAATCAGAACAGCAATTCACAATGGTTAAAACACACACTAACTAATCAAGCAGGAATTCATATATATATATATATATATATATATATATATATATATATATATATATATATATATAGTCAAGATTGCTTGTAATATTAGAATTAATAAGAAGAGTAATCATCTTATGAATAATATCCAAATGCACAAGGAATGAAATATCTAATACGTAAGATTAATAAAAGAGCAATATCAGTAAGTTAAAAATATATGCACATACTATAATCTGTAATAGAGAGCTAATGATTAAATGGCTCTTTAATGGGAGATGTTAGAAATACAAGTTATATAGAATTAGGGAGAATATTAGTGGGAAAATAAGACAGAAAAATATGGGGCAGATTCAGTTAACCCTATACGATCCACTAAGACCATGTGCGCATTGTGCTGTGATACACACATGGTAGCACATAGGTTTGGATTCAGTAAGTGGCTCTATATGCCATGCCGAGCATGCAAATACTGTAAACACCATGGTATGCTAATTACAACATACGCAGTTGAATTTTATGCTAATCAACAAATCCAAGATGGAGGAGATATGCAACCAGCTTTAAAATAATTGTTTAGACTCAGTGCTATTTTTCCCCGGAAATTCCAAAACCTATTATATTACAGCCATGGAAAGGAGTCTACACAGAAAGAATGTTAGGGGCTACTGTTGCTTTAATTTGTGTGTATGTGGAACAGGCTAAAGTCTGTGATGCTGCTGCTAATAGACTATGACCAAATAGGAGAAGAGTTTTCAGACCCAGTTTAACTTATCACAAACTACATGAGGTGGAAATTGTAGAGAACTACAGGGTAGATAAAGACACACTACAGGAATTTTGCAGCCTTTGTCATCCTCAAGTCAGACCAAGGGAACCAATACTGGTGGAGATAAAGGTATGTGTAACACTTAGAATTTTAGCTAGTGGAACATTTCAGAGAAAAACAGGGGACATACTGGGGCCATCACAGGCATTAGTATTGGGGATCCTCCATCAATTCCTGAATGCTATGCTCCAACATGCCAATGACCACATGTATTTTCATTGTACACCTGAGGACAGGGCCACAAATATGCAAGAGTTCTACCATGTAGCACACTACCCTGAAGTACTGGGTGCTAGAACCACCACCTGGGGAACAGGGATGGGTATACATAAATAGGAAGAGCTTCCACTCCATTAACTGTCAAGTTATTTGTAACATTAAGGGAATAATTTTGAATGTGTGTGCTGGCAACCCAAGCAGTTACCATGACTCACATATCTGGCACAACTCTGAACTGTATCAGATGTTCACTATGGGTAATACTTAAATACAATACAACAGGTTAATTTACTGGGGAATGCAGGTTGTACACTGGAACTGTGGCTAATGATACCCATCAGAAATGCACACACACCCACTGAAGAATGCCATAAATACTGAAACCAGAAATTCATAGAGCATGTGTTTGGGCTGCTGAAGTCATGGTTCCAGTGCCTAGATACATCTGGAGGAGCCCTGCAGTACAATCCACCTACATGTACTGAAATCTTCACTGTCTGTGCCATGCTTCACAACATCATCCTGATAAAACAGCTTTTGCAGGCCCAACAAGGAGAAGGGGTACCCATTTTACCACCACTGGCAAGGTCATCACACCCACACACAGGTGAGGAGTCAGTGGGGGAACCAGCAGCTGCTTGGGTATAAGCAGACATAGGTATGCTCAATATGCACTGGCTTTGGCAAACAGGCAGCACATAGCACACTCACTCATCACTTAAGGGGCTAAAACTTTCATCCTATGCATATACATACAGCAACCTTGATGCCAGGGCAACCTTTACATACCTATGTAATGGTTGTGTACTAGAATCAAACAGACTCATCCCTGAACTAAAACTGTAGCAACTGCCAATTTTACAAGGTAAGTGTTGAACCTGGAATATTAAAAAATGTGTTGTTGTTGTTGTTGTGTCTTTCGGCTTTTCCCGGTTAGGGGTCGCCACAGCGGAACTCCGGTCCACTAATGATTGGTAGTTGATTTTTACGTGCCGAGTTACCAGCCATGACGCACAACCTTCAACGAAAGTACGCCCATTCACGCATGTCTCTACACAGAAGACGGTCTTGTGTAATAATATAAATTAATGGCATATCCTTGCATACTGTTACTTGGTAATGTAAGTAAAAGGTGGGCGATTTTTACAGCAATGACTTCAACATGTGACAACAGTGACTTATGTGAATATGTGTGTCCTCTGTCAAGTAATAGGCCTCAGGCATCAAAGATTCACACATTAATGCTTCTCAAAACTACTGATGGTCACCGAATGTCCTCAGTTTGTCCTCCTACTTTTGTACTGGCAAATCATTAAAGAGAGAAGTTAGAGAGGCGTTTCAGTTTCAGATTTCATAACCTTCAGAAGAATCTTAAAACTACTAATGCAAAAACTGTTTTGATTCTATCAACTGTCTAACTTTGTAAGATCTAAATATGTAAAAAGTCTTCCTATTTATTCAGCCTTTGTCACACTTTTTTATGGCTTGGTCCAGCTTTGGTGCTGAGTGGTGGAGGCATGTACACATTACAAAAACCCGTAAGAACAAAGTACAATTAGCAAAACAGCAACACAAGCACAGATATAGTAAGCACTAAGTCAGCTATGTACCCTGAGCATGTTTATATGTTTATGAATTCCTGAATCCAAAAGATAGAAAACAAGGATATGGCACAGTTATCACTTGCCCCGGGTGTTGTGTAGTGTGTGTGTGTGTGTGTGTGTGTGTGTGTGTGTGTGTGTGTGTGTGTGTGTGTGTGTGTGTGTGTGTGTATGTATGTATGTGTGATTGTGTGTGTGTGTGTGTGTGTGTGTGTGTGTGTGTGTGTGTGTGTGTGTGTGTGTGTGTGTGTGGCCACTCCAGGTGAAATGGGTGTGTGAGTGTCTGCAAGAACAGAAGAAAGCTCTGTGCTAGCTCTACATCCTGGTATGTTGGACAGGTGTGAGCTATGCATGGTAGAGGTGGCAATTCATCATCATAGTACCTGACCACAAGAACTGGCTCTTCCAGGAGTTGCACTGGCATGTCCACACCCAGTCAGATGTACTACTGCTACCTGAACATGACTGATGTCTGCTGGATGAGCTCTCCTCACGAAGACGCCCAGGACCATTACCCCATGGCCTGCCACGTCTAAGTGTGGACACCTCAACCACTGATGGAGCAATGGTAGTAGTGCCACTGTGTGGGTATGATCAGGTACAGCCATGTCAGCTAACATTAGATAATGTGGCTGACATACACCCATGTGGATGCCGTCCCCCTCCCAGTACAACAGACACAATCTGTTTCAATGTGTCATTCACCCAGTTCATTGAATCAGCAACATGGTGGAGGCAGTCACATCTATGCCACATCTATAACCCTAAGCATTTCTTTGGAAGACCTATTGGAACATGCCTGCACCTTCATCATGGCCCTAAACATATATTGAGTGTCACAGAAAGACATACCTGGATTAGGTTAAGGATGGGCAGCAGACCCCCTCCAAGCACCCCTAGCAACCCTCCTGCATGGCACCTTGCCCACAGTTTGGCTACAACAGGCACTGAAGCTGCAGTAACCACCCTACCCTGATTGAGTGTCTCGGGTTCATATTAGCTTGTCAAAAACTCAAAAGAGTGAATGCTCTTTGATCGACAGCTAATATTCGAAACCATAAAAACTCGAATGGCTGGAACAGCAATTTTTTTCCCAGGGAAAAAAAATTGCTGTTCCCAAAAAACAAAAAAAAAATCCACAAATAAAATAAAGTGGGTGGCTTCACCCCCCAATGTGGGGGACTGTACCCCACATCCCCCCTACTTAAATATACCAACTCCAAGATTGCACCGCAGTGGAGGAAACTGCAAAGTCCCGACAATGGCCCAGAGATTTTTTTCCCAAGGAAAAAATTTCTGTTCCAGCCATTCGAGTTTTTGTGGTTTTGAAAATTAGCTGTCGATCAAAGAGCGTGCACTCTTTTGAGTGTTCAACAAGCTAATAGGAACCTGGGTGTCTCACCCCCCCCCTCACCTGTTCAGTATCTGAAGGCTCATTGGAATAGGTTGGCATAGGCCTACTGGCTGTGTCTGATGAAATTACAGGGGATGGCTGAATGTCAACCTCAGTGTCAGATTCAACCTCTGCACCCCCCAACTGTGCCTCTGTTTGTCCACCATCATCATCAGAGACTACCGATACTCTGACATCAGTTGGTGATGGCCCTACACTTCCACTGTCAGGATCACCAGTGATAATAAACAACAAACACAGGAAAGAAATTAATAGCTACACTACTATAGTCCAATCTATGTTAACAAACTAACAGTGGTGCTGCTATTACAGACAGTACAGCAAAACACACAACAGTCCTGACACCCACATCACACATATGGATAAAATAAATATTTCCTTGAACTGCCCATCAGTACTGACATAAGAATGTTTGGCTTGCCATGTGCAGATGACTCCAGATTTCCTATGCAGTTTGGTCCTGGAAGTAGTTAAGCAAAAGGTAAGGACACCAGCATCACAATTAACAGCAACACAGGAGGTTAAAACTTTTGCCCCTTTATATGTCCATTAACAATACTTTTAACAAAAACTTGGATGACATGTCCACCCCAAGCCCATGTGTAGTCAACCAGAATATGTTGTTAACTGTATCAGTCTACAACTAGTCCCCACCCAAAAAATGTATATGTTAATCAAAACCTAATTATTACTATCAGTATTTTACTATACAAGAAATATTTAAAAAATGACATAGGCAAGCCTACCTGGAAGCTCCTCCTGGGACATACTTGTCCTCCCTGAAACAGCAGCACCAACATCAATCACATGCTGTTGTGCACTTTCCAGGGAGCTGTCTGGATCCCTGACAGTGGACAGGAACACTTCATTTGATAATGCTGCTCCAAACCACCACACAGATGACTTAAAACACAAATAATGGAATTCACAAACTAAGCGCTTTCGCCTGATAAAACATTGACTCTGTTGATGCCTTAATATTTTATCAGGCGAAAACACTTAGTTCATGAATTTTGTATGTTAATTTATTTTATGTTTTAATAGTGTGGTAACATTAAAGTGAGTGCCTTTTCTTTACCACGGGAAGCGTTTTTCTTATTTTTCCATTATTTGTACTCTTCATTTGATGTCAGTGGTGGCTCTGTAGCAGCTCCCCCCACCCTCCTATAGCCATCTGTCCACGGGCCACTTCAGCTGCTCTCCTCTGGACTGATGAAATCACGTCAGTGGCCCTATGATGCACCTGCTCATATGTCCTGCTCTGGCTACCAATAGCATTTAGATCATCCACTATCTCCTGCCAAATTTACATTCTTCCAGACATATCCCCACGTCCTCTCTCAAGCAGAATAGCAAGATGTTACCTAAATGCTTGGACAATGACTTCATTCTCAGAGTCACTAAAGTGGGGTTTGCAGTGATTGGGATGCCTGGGTGTTATAGTCTAAGGTGACACAGAACACAAAAGAAGGATAATACACATAAGTATCACATAAATAAAAGTCCTGCTTAGACATAACACATAAAAGTAGCTTTTCAATATTACTCACTGGAGAAACAAAAAGCAGTCAAGATATTCAAATATAAAAAAATGATTTATATGGTTGTAACGTATTACAGTCACACAAAGCAAGGTTGGATCTAATACAAGGGGAGTAACAAGAGCAAAGCAAACCTCTGTACAAACAATTTTGTTTGTGTCAACACAGAAATGAAACTTGGCTCCTTCATCCCCCAAACAACAGGTAAATGACACATATTGCTAACAAAAAAAGGAATAAAACATCAGTGAACTATTATAACTGCTATCAAATAAACTGTCCCAAAAACATGTGTACACATTTACCACAGAACATTAAATTTTATGCAATTGACAGTCACCTCAAACTGTGCCCAGCACTCCCCTAGAGGACTAAAATCAGCTTCATCAAACACTGAAATACCACAGCAATCTGACAGAAACTCTCCTGTATGGAGTACTACTTGGCAGCCACCAGTGTGGCAGCAAATTCATTAGGACAGCCATGAGCAAGAACTACAGTTATTTTGCAGGGTACTGATTGTTCAAGATGGTCCCTTTGTCAATGTTACAGTGCAAAACACATCTGTTCTATTTCTTGTAGACAAAGAAGCTACTAAATCTATAATTACTTTGGCAAATGACAAACACTTTCCACTTTCTAAATACATGATTTGCAGTGTGTGTGTCTGGAGTTTCTATAGACTATCCAGAAGCCAAACCTGTCCCTATTCAAACTGGGCCTTTAAAAGAACAGCATGCATTTATTGTAGGAAATGTGGCCCCTTTCAATCTGTTATGTAGAGATTTACTTTGTAAACGTAGACGTACTGTCTATTTGTACACCTTATGGTGTATTTTTAGATATTCCTATTGAATCTTTAGAATTATATTTTAATTCTGTTTGTTCAAATGAAGATGCCCTTTTTGCTTTTATAACATCAGAGCAGAGCAGACAGTATAAAATGGCGAGATAGAGGAATTGAATACTGTCTTTCCATTGCTCTAGAGCACCCATGACAATGAGTTAGGGCTCATACCGGGTGCAGAACCTGTCCGTATAACACTAAAACCTTGTGATTGCTTGCCAAAGGTAGTTTAGTATCCTTTGTCAGTAGAAACAGAAATGGGAATTGAACCTCTTATTTCTGCCTTGTTATAACAATATATCATTTTCCCAGCTAGCAATCTTTGCAGTACTCATATTTTACCAGTTAAGAAACTGGAGAAAAGTACATATAGGTTTGTACAAGATTTGTGTGCAGTCAGTGCTGTAGTAGTACTGACATTTCCAGCTGTTTTTAACCCTGCAACAATATTGAATTATACCCCTTCACCGCATTTTCAGTGATAGAAATTTCATCTGCCTTCTTTTTTATCTCTATACATCCTGATAGTCAATACCTGTTTGCTTTTGCTTACAAAGGTTATTAGTATACTTGGAATAGATTATTACATGGGTATGTAGAATTTCTCACTCTTTTCTATAGGGAAATGAAAAAACAATTAGATAAGCCTTGTCACTGTATTCTATCTCCTATAGGTTGCTAAGGGGTGATTTCTGCCTGGCTTACTCAGTCTCTGACAAGGCCCTGATGGAAATGCTACACATTCATAAATCAAACTGCAGGAGGGTAATTTGCTCCATGGGTCTTAACCTAGTCTCTGACATGAACAGGTCATGATGGAGAGATAGATACATCTCCCAGAGACTGACACTTCTCTGGAAAAAGTTTCCAATTCATGTGAAAAAGAGCCCCTCTCTGACCCTCTTCAAACGCTACCTAGATCATTGGATGGGTGACTGAAAATTCACTCCTGGGGTGGCGCCCATGGTTCTCCTGGACAGAGGAGATCTATATTAACTACCATAGACCCTTACCTCTGTGAACTAAACTCACCTAACCATCGGCAATTGAGGCAGTGCAGGATAAATATGGCTAGGCTTGTAAGGGCTCTAGGGTCATTAGCCTAGTAACCTCCCATGAACCTATGAACCTATGATTAAATTTCCTTGTGGGTCTACTCTGATTCAATATGTAGATGATTTGCTTTTAGCTTCAAGAACTGTACATGATTGTACACAGGATATTATTTTTATTTTGACTCAGGTGAATTAGGATTTAAGGTTAACAAAAGCAAATTGGAGTTATGGAAGTTGCAGGTTCAATACTTGGGACATCTTATTTCAGAGGATGCTAGGCAGATTCTGCTTTCATGAATTGCTGTGATACAAACTGCACCAAACCCTACTACAGTGAAACAGCTGTTAGCTTTTATGGGTTTAACAGATTACTGTCGACAATGGATTTCTAAGTATGCAGAAGTGGTAAGACCTGTGTTATAATAATTAAAGAAAGATGCCCCTGAAACTTTACCCTGGCAGGACTATCATGAAAAACCTTTAAATTGAAAACATTGTTTTTAAATTCTCTTGCACTTGGGTTATCAGACTATTCTAAGAGCTTTTTTCTGTTTTGTAGTCAAAGAAATGAAGTAGCATTAGGATTGTTAACGCAACATAGAAATTATGGTTTTAGATCTGTTGTTTATTTTAGTATAAATCTTGATCCTGTAGCTGCAGCTCTCCCACAGTGCCTTAGAGTAGGGGCCATGATGGCATGCATCGTAGACATGATGGCTGCACTGACTCTTGGGCACAAGACTTATATGGCAGTTCCGTGTTCTGAAGCTGTGTTACTGAAGACTAAAACACAATATCTATCTGCAGCACAATTGTCTAAATATGAACTGTCTTTACTTAATAACCCTTCTTCATATATTGTTTGATGCCCAGCATTTAACCCTGCTTCTTTAATCCCTACAATGGATGAAGGAGGACCCATGGCTGTATAGTTCTTACTAATACTGTGCTTCCTTCTAGATTAGATCTAAGAGATGCTCCTTTGTAGAAGCCAGATCTCATCCTTTTCATAGATGGTTGCTGTGCTTGAAGAGATGATGGTGAACTCATAGCAGCCATTCCATTTGAATGCAAGATACCATTTTATTAACTGGACAATTAAATGCAAATGTATATGCTCAAGTAGCCACATTGACAGCTATAACTGAAGCATGTAAAGTTGGGAAAGATAAGTCAGCAACCATCTGCACTGATTCCCGCTATGCTTATGGTGTGGTGCATGATTTGATACAATTTAGAAAGGAAGGGGTTATTTAACATCAGAAGAGACATTTATTAAAAATACTGTTTTTGTCAATAACTGTTAGATGCTTTATTATTGCCAAGACAGATAACGGTAGATAGTTCCTTTTGCTGATATGGTGGTAAGGCAGAGTGCATTGTTTTACCCTGTTCAGGCTATATTTTTGCAACAATGGAATGTCAATAACAACTTTTCTTTATAGGAGTTACTGTCTTTTCTAGACCAGACAGAAGACTCTGAAAGAAGGAGGTGGATAAGCACTGGCTATAGTCACTCTCTGGACTTTTTGTGGTACCATCGAGACAGTCAAATAGTAGCTCAACTAAATTTTCTAAATCATTTGCTTAAAACCTATCACTTGCCTTTTCATTTGGGCAAAAAATGCATTAATGAAACAGATTTCCACTGATTGGTATGCACCTCATCATAACTATCAACCTTGTGTCATAAGAAATTTGGACAAAGGCCCAAAAATAGGGAAAGATTTTAAATATTAGTGTTATAAACTTAGAACCCCAACATCCTTATTTACAATTTCTTCACAATCCTCTCCAGCTCTAATATTCTAGCATTTCCTTAGGACCAATCATGACTACAGTTACGGTGCTTTTCATCATTATTTTGTTAAACTTGCTTTTGCTACCTGGAACCATGAGCGCATCATCCTTTGTGATGACTGGAACTGTAAGTGCTGAATCATTGCATAACAGACATCTGTGCTTTGCTAAAAATTGAGATGGGCACCTGGTTAGAAATGAGCCAAGAGGACATGAATAGCATCCTCAATTTTATACTTTTACTGCTGCCTTACATACTTATGCACAGACCTTCAATGTTAGCAACTGCTGGGGTTGTGTGCATATTCCTACTACACATGATGGGGGCATTCCACTGATTCCTATACCAGTGACTAATTCTGAACTTTATATTGCATTTCACCTTATTTTTCTTGTTAAAAATCAGAAGAGTATACATGTTTCTACCACCTTTACTGCAGTGCATTTCAGCTCGCAATGACTGCTAAAGGATATGTTTGCTGTCAAAAGATGGAACATTTTTTGTCAGACCGAGTACTTGCATTATTACTTGGAATATTTATGATGGGGCCAGAGTGCATATTATTACATTTTTGGAAATCAAGCTAGTCTCTGGTTACCTACAGACTGGTCTGGTTGTAGTTGTATTGGTAATGTTATTCCAGCTATTTGACACATAGCTGCTTTACTGGAAGGAAAGATTTGCAATGCTAATCATAAGAGACACTAGGGCATTCCTAACACAGATGGCAAAATAGATACCACCTGGGTATAGCATAATAAATTGCTTTTAAAAGGCTTACTCAGATGGATCTTGGTGATGAGGTCATTTTTTGAACAGGCATTATACTTGCTTATGGGGCAAGAAATCAATCTGGGAATTTAGGAAATTATTTAAGCTCCTGGAAATATTAAGCACATCCAATTCTGAGTCTATGAATTTAATAATCCAAGAACTGACTGCAATGTCCAGTGTGGTGCTACAGAACCACATGGCACTTGACTTTTCCCTTGCTTCTAAAGGGGGTACATATGTGCTCATCCAAACAGAGTGCTGCTGTTTTATTCCTAATAATATTGGTTATATCTGTAAGTCACCTAAAAATAATTCAGAAAGTTGCTGAATATTTACATGCCAAAGAAATTATAGTTCCCAATAAGCATGGTTAACCAACCTTTTCTCTAGATAAGGAGAAGGGATTTCAAATATTTTCATGCTTATAACCATTATAATAATTACATTAGGCTTACTTCTCTTCATGCTTAAAATATGCATTTTGAAAATGAACTACTGACTGCTATTAATAAAGATTATAATATAGTAGAAAATGAAAATAAAGTATTGCAAAATTTTAGTAAGATATATGACAATCTGTACAAGCGATCACAAATGTGAAACTGTACATAGCACTGAATGTATTACTTATGATCATTTATAGTATTCAGACTGCAGTTTTACTCCATCAAGACATAGACTTGTTTTCATTGTAAATAAGCTATATTTTTGAAACAATTGTCTAAAGATTATGCATTTCAGCGCAGAAAGAAACAGCACATGAAAATGTCTGATAGGAAGTGAAAAAACATCCATTCATCTAAAAACTCGTAGTCATTTTCCAATCATAAGCAAGTATTGTGATATGGGTGATGCTTTACAGCAGCAGATGGAGAATGTGAAGGTTGAGAAGTACAGAGAAGGGAAAATGTTAGTTGGTGCATTTCATTTCTAATATGTTTTCAAAGATGAAAGAAATTTCAAAGTGTCCTTTAGTATGCATCTGTCAGCTTGCTTCCTGTCTAATATAAGCAAGTGCTGACAGGGTTAGTAAAGTATAAGATTTGTTCTGAGTAGAAAGTTCTATCATGGAATTCAGAACTCATGTCTAATATGGAATGTTATAAATAAGCAATCAGGATATTTTAGTTAACAAAAATTAATGCTGTAGTGCTCATTTCTAATTGGTCAGCAGCAGTTTTATAATTGCTAAGATAATGTTGGTTTTAATGAAAAAGGTATAACGAATGACAATTTTTGTAGCTCGAGGAGTCAAAATCTTGATTTCCTAGTGTCCCACATGTGTCTTTCTGTTCAAATGAAAGTTATTTGGTACCTTAACACAGGGTAACCACAAGATGTGACAAATACATCCTGCAATGCTGAAAACAATATGGGATGGGAGGAGGTTCTGTGAATTCTGGTTGTAGCAACTCATAGTATTTTTGAGGTGTTGAGAAACCGCAGTGTTCTCCCACTGAAAACACTGGAACATTCTGGAAATAGTCTCAGAGGAAGAAAATTATTGACGGGGAGATTCAGATTACATAATGTTCTCTGAGTCTGAATCAGAAATCTAGGGAGAACAGCTGTATCTGTCCCATCACATTCCTTAACCCTGTTTTAATTTCTTGAATCTATTTGGGAAAAGTGGAATCCCCCTTTCTTTTACGAGAAACCAGCTGATAAGAAGGGGCAATAGCCTGTACAAGACCCTGAGCCAGGCTTAGTAAATTAATCCCATCCAGTGAAACTGGGGCAGGAAAAGATGCATGTTTAGTTTTCTGTTTCTTTTTGACAGGAAGGTTGGGGTAAATAGGATTCTTAATGGAGCAACAGGTTCCCCAGATATGCACACAATTTTCTGCCTAAGCAGGGGTACTTTCCCTGCCCTTATTCCAAGACTGACAAGAATGAATCTTCCTTGCCCACTGAGGAGACCCCAACAGCTGTGGAGGGGGCCACAGTGGCTGTATGGACAACACCAGAAGGATCCTGGGGAAAAAGATGAGCAGTCTGGGGAACCATCTTTGGCCACAGCAGAGCCACTGTGGCTGAGGCAAATTGCTAGCCTGCCATGGTGGCAAAGGCTGTTTAGTTAACGTTTTATTTCTGTGGCTGGAAGAAGGACTGACCATGAGACCGATAGATTTTTTCTACGGGCAAGCTGAAAATGGTGTTTCTTTCCCCAGGGAAACTAAGCAGCACAGGTCGGTAAAGTTTCAAAAGTAGGAAAAAGTAACTTTTCCCAGTAAAAATAGTAATAAAAGCACTCAAATACATTTTACCAGCCAAAAAGTCATTTAATCACAGTTTCTCAACAGAAAAGCAGTTTTAGAATGTTTAAACTAACATTTAAAATATTGGATAGAAAAGTGTGCTCCCATTTAAAAGTAAAGTCATGTGACAGTCAATAAAAACACATATTCCTAGCTTAAAACATATTTCCCAAACAGGAAAGTAAGTTTAAACATCAAAAATAATAAGTACAAGCTTTTTCCCCAAAGGGAGCGTATCTGGCCAACAATGCAACAGCACAAGCTGACCATCAATTCTTGAAAGCCCACAGAATAGAGTTCTCTTTGGAATCAGGAAAGGTATGAAGAGCTTGGTACAAAAACCTGTCTTTTAGTCAGCTCAGCTCAAGCTAACCAATGGTTTGGGCACATGGAAGGTGCCCTTCAGCTTTGGAAGCTGGCCAGCTGCTATTTCCATGTCAGATATAGCCCATAAAGTTTAGGCTACTGCAGCAGTAATTAATATGATGAACATCAAGAGATAATCTTATAAAAAAATATATATTTCAGAGTATGCATGCAATGCAATAGTGAACAGACGGAAAGGGCAGTGGGATACTAGGAAGAACAGGAGGAGGCATCAGTAGTAGAAAACAGCACACTAATGTTACTCTTTCTAGACAGTTAACAGTTGATTAGGCTGTGTCTAGAATATTTTGAAGGACTCTACAGATCATCCCTGTGATTCAGAAAGGCTTGCCATTATGCTGAATGCTTATCTCAGAAAGTTTCTGCATTATGGTAAACCTTTCTGGTTCAGAGACTTCTCTACCACAAAGATTTTCCCCTTGCAGAGACCATAGCATAGAGAAAGGTCTTGCTGAGGAAACAGCATAATAATACAGTATTCAGAGGAGTGGCTAATGCTAATTGGTTATGTGATGTCTTCTGGATAGTGTCTATATTAGATCACCGAAAAGGATAAATATCGAATGCTCACATGAGCGAAAACACAGAAACTTGACATCGCTATTGTGGGGGGCTGCGCCTCCCACTAAATATATATTCCTACTCCAAGATCACACTACAGTGAAGAAAGGGCAAATATTCGGATCTTCACTGTACTGCAATAAAAAAAAAACATTGCGTTCCTGCATATTTGCTCAAGTGAGCGTTCGATATTTATCCTTTTCGGTGATTTAATATAGACCCTACTGGATTGGCTGCAAGTACAAATTATCTCAGCAGTCCTTCAGCTCTATATTTTGATAGCATTTATTTATTCACTTTTATGAAAACAGTCACGGTACAGGTAAGAACAGCAAAGCTATAGGTGTGTGTGTGTGTGTGTGTGTGTGTGTGTGTGTGTGTGTGTGTGTGCGTGTGTGTGTGTGTGTGTGTGTGTGTGTGTGTGTGTGTGTGTGTGTGTGTGCGTGTGCGTGTGCGTGTGCGTGTGTGTGTGTGTGTGTGTGTGTGTGTGTGTGTGTCTCTCCAAGGGTGTCTGAATTTGTGTGTGCAGGGGTTTGCTTGTTCTACCTCACTGTGTGGGCTGATACATAGAATGTGACAAAAGTCAGGTCTGACAATGCACTATTCACTTCAGACATATGGTAATGAGCAGCCACTGAAGTGTTTGTCTATGTGGCTACCATGTCCTTTAATCAGAGATTCTCTCCATTGTACTAATTTCCCAACCCGTATGCAATTTCTTTCGAAATCCTAACCCTTATCTTTGTGAGAACATAGACAAGAGGGAACCATTTCAGATGGAGGTCAAAAAATGTTTTCACAAAGTGAAAAAGAAGCCACATACCAACAGACAAGAAGAGATCAATATGTGCAGCCATTAGGAAGGTGGGGGAGAATATGAGAGAAAAGTTTAAGTGCCTTAAGCGAATCCTCACAGTCTACATGAACACTATTGTTCCATTTAAAGAAAGGAAGGAGGGAAATGCATGAGAAGAACAAGAAATAATTTAACGAAACATGGTTGATGGTTAGAAGAGGTACATGTATATGAAATAATCATTTCCCAAAAAAAGAGTGTTGAATGACTGTAACAACATCCAGAAGAGATAATAGAATCAAACACTTTAGCAGCGTTAAAGAATGTGTTCGACAGCTGTACATCTAAAAAGTTGGAAGTCTGCAGCGTAGGGGAAGCACATGGTCCTTATATGTTAAAAAGTCTGCATTTTGGTATTTCTCTGTTTCTTATCATGAGTGCAGTTTGAGAAAAAAAGAGGCAAGCGTACTCTTATTATGTGTCATGTTTTAGATATTTATTTGATTAGGCAACAAAGACAGCTTGTCACTCACTTGATGCAGACAGTATAAAGATATGTCAGAAGCATGGTGGGGTCCTGTACTTGGCAGAATTATTACTTCTATAAGATAAGAAACCAAAGACTGACACATGACTATTCTCAAAGTGTATGTGTTAATCTACAAAACTGATGTAGGTGATTTGGTCATCAGGTAGTATATTTCTCTTTCATTGACATCTCTTCAAGTGGCATTTTAGGATATGGGAAAAAGCAGAAAACACACCTTTGTTCTATTCTTCTGTTTTTTACTAGTTAAACCAATCAGATCAAATTGCAGATCTGAAAGAGGCATGAATAACGCCTGATCATATACATGTTAATTTCCTGCACTCACTGGTTGATCCAATTGGATTTTTCTGAATCATGGCTAAGAGACTCACATTCCTGCATATTTTACATCCAACTATACTACTTTCTCCTAAAACAGGTATGTAAAATGGCAAGAGAGCGGCAGTATGTTATTCATGAGAAATTATGCTAATCTGTCTAATAGCAAAAAATGAGCCCACCTAATGAAGAGCCATTGTTTATTAGTTCAAACCAAAGCTAGCTATGAAATCAAGATTGCTTTGATTCTAAGGACAACCACAAAGTATTCTACAGCTATGTCAAGAATCTCAATGGGAACACCCAGATCTGCTCTGAGCTATAGCACAATGGCACGAAAATTACAGAACCAACTGATATCACCAACATCCTGGCTGATAGGTTCAGTGCTAACTTTACCCCCCCCCCTCTCACCCCTTAAAGTGTCCATATCTATTCCAGAAGAATGCAGAGCCCCTGAAATCACAGCTGCGCAGGCAAAAACTGCACTTTCCAAGGTCAAGAACACAGCTTCCATGGGACCAGACAACATCCCAGGCTGCGTTCTACATGAACTTCAGAATGAACTGACCCCTCACCTAAGCACCTTTTACGTGGCACACCTCATCACGAAAGGGTTCTCATCCAGGAAAAAAGAGGCCATTGTTCCCCTCTACTCGGCACTCATTAGACCCATTATTGAGTACAACTCCCCTTTTGGAATGTACCTCACAAGACATCTGCAACAGCTGGAAACGCCACAGAAGTACCTCACCAAGAGGATTACAGCTCTCAAACAGTTGTCCTATGCTGACCTTTACTTCGTAGAGGTGATCTCTGGCTAATATACAAAGCTATGTCAAACCCTGAGCTGTTGGACATGCTACACCTAAAGAAATCCCAATCCCTCTGGGATACACTCTCTAGGGATCTAAACCTTGTCACCACAATAAATAGAACATGTTGGAGAGATATATTCCTATCCCAGAGACTTCCCATACTCTGGAACAAGCTACCTATCCATGTCAAGCAAAGTTCCTCATTCGCACTCTTCAAGAAAAATCTTCATGAATGGATGGGAATTAGGAATTTCACCCTGGGGATCAGTCCTGTGGCCCTGTTCGTATGTATTAGTGTGCTGCAGTTGTTATTTGTAGTGCATGGTACCTTGTCGTGAAGGACCTCATGTATCTCAATGAAGCTGTGAACCATACCATATAGTGCTTCCAAGGAAAGGTTAGGTCATGGCTGAGAGATCAAAGTAAATATATCCCACTGGCAAAGGTGGTAGTAATCCACTTCACTATCATTGTCAAGAATACTTTATGGATCAAAGCAACCAGAGACATATATGCCTTGTGTGCTACAGTTCATGAGATCACAATCAGTTGGTCTCATACATCTAAACTGTCCAGATTTTTGCATAATGTCCAGATTTTTTCCTCATATTTTAGGTCTGCCCTCATAAAATTTTTGGTTTTCTGACAAATCACCAAGGACTGAAGTCAGTAAATAATGACATACATTTCAGTTTCATACTTCATATCCCTCAGAAAATGCAGGGTAACCAATCATATTATTCTAACAACCATTTAAGTTTATAAAACAGTATTTAAAATTTGTCCCTATTTTTGGGCCTTTGTCTCCCCATTGTCCAGATTTCTTGCTCTAAGATATAGAGAGGTATAGTTGGGGTCTTTATTAAATGACTAAATAGCATCAACATATTTCATACAATATTTGTAGCCAGTCAAGACTCTTATGATTTTTAAGTCCATTTATAGGATATTCATATTTTACTTTCCTTTGGGTAACTAAAAGGGCTGAGAGAGACATTAGGCTAACTGCGCATGTTTTTCATAATGCAGGGAGTTAAATTAGAATCTATTTATGACATCTCAGTCTTTATTGCCTTTCCTTAGAGGAATATAATTATTTCAGCTGTGCAGTTACAGTGAGTGGTATGATAAAGACGAGAGGGGGGCTTAGACCTGGTCACTAAGAAAGGCTCATACAACTCTTTCCGCTTGCTGGTGACGTACACCCTCATGCAGGACTCATGCATAGCATGGAAGGGTGTTATGAAGAGAGACTGCAGTTTTCACTCCCTGATAAGCAGGGAAAATGAATTAAGGTTTTTCTTTGCACCCCAGAAGTTTCTTGAATAATCACCATGAGCCTAACTCCTGGCTGTTCTCAACAGACTATAGGCATTTTTCTCTTAAGCTAAACATTGTTAAAACCTTACATCATTAATCAGAAAAAAATCTCCATAAATGGTTACAGCTAGTAAAGATAAGATAGGTTAGGTGAACAGAATAGTGAAGTTGCTTTGCTATTCAGGCAATAACTGAAGCCTGACTTGGCTGATCTCCATCACCTCATTCACCTATAATTCAAGGGCTACACTGTGATTAAAATAAATAAATCTGTGAGAAAGCCACTGTTCTTTGAATAATTTATGCTAAGGCTACCCTGGATAACACCACAGGCACTCAGTCCTTTCTAATAAAAAATCTTAATAGGGATTAGAGAGATGCATCCTATAAGGGAAACCTGGCAACAATCTTCCTTGAGCTATAGCAGCAGTTGATTTCAGTCACCTATAGGGATAATCTTAGCAATGGGAATTAATCTCAAATGGACTGGCATCTAAAGCCTGGTTATTGCTGCACTATGAAATGCTAACAGCTATTTTAATTACTGTAATCCCATCTCATTTGTGTGGGCTAGAATCAGTAACTCTGTCCCTAATATTGGCTTATTATTGCCAGAAATATTAGAACAGTTCAGTGCGATAACTGCAAATAAGCTGTGGTCTGTTTATTTGATGAACTTGATTGTCTCTGTCCCAAACTGTATTTTTTTTATGGCAGTTTGTTAAAATTACAAATCATTATGCATCTAATAATGAATGCAAACCCTGGAGGTGGTTCAATATTTTTTGCCCTAATCCTCCCTGACTGTCAAACCTCCCTCCTGAATAACAACTTGTTTCACCTTATTCTTCCTAATGCATGCCAGTAGATGCTCAATGGAGTAGACTTGCAATGGCTCTTCGCAAAGTTTTGTCACCCACTTCTGCAGGTGATGCAACCCTTTCATTAGGTCTTGCCTTCCTGCAGACTGCATGTGACTGACCACTGGCCTCCATCAGGGATTTTCGAATGGTGTGTGCACCATGGGCATGACTCTGTAACTCTTAGGTAAAGGTAGAGGAGCAGGCCCTGCTTTTTTGTTCCATTTCCCTCCCCTCACTACCTCCTCTATTGTCTGAGCTGCAATCAAAACAAGGACATCTGGACTGTAGTCAAGGCTTTATCCCTCTATGCTATGGGACTGAATTGTTTCAGTATCTTTTCAGGGCTCTGCTGTAGTAAAGAGATAAAACTTGAGCCCATTATAAAAAAAATACTGCAAATATTACTGACAATGTACACTACCATTTACTGCATAAATTAAAGAAAGAAAGAAAGAAATTAAACTGGGGTAATTTCATAGGATACACCCTAAAGCATTTCAGAGCTGGATTAGTGTATTGATAGAAGTTAGGAATATACAAAAATTAGACTATAATGGAAAATGAGGGAGTCCAGAATTCTAAAATGAGGTTATATGACATAGAACAACAGAATCACAAATGGAGATTAAACAGAGATACACTTGAAGATTACAGATGGGGGAAGTAACTAGGGCACTAGCATCAATTAAAATTTAAAAAATGAAGTCTTGATGTGTTATTTTGCAGAAAGAGTGGTTGATGTTTAGAACAGATTGTCAACATTTATATTAAAGTGTGACTGAGTGAAGGGCCTAAGGAAGATATGTGAAAAATAATGAAAAGAAGGAAGCAGAATGAAGGAATAACTGTAGATTTCTGTGTGAAAATTGTGTGAAGGCTACATATATTGTTGCCTTCTGCTAGTACTGATACAGTAATGTAATTACCAGTGTATGCTTGCAAATAAACTGTTATTTTTTTCCTATAGTTCCTACAAAGTAAATTATCCTGTTCATGCTCTACAAGTCATTCAGAAGGTCAGTCTTATCTCACCTTTGATTTCTCACCTCTAAGTGCCTATAGAATTCAAAGGCTACTACAGGGGGCAGAAGAGCACAATGCACCTGGGGCAGATCATGACAACCCAAGATTTCTAAAACTAACAGAAGATGTCATTTTGTGTTCTGTCACTTTAATCATAAATTGATTACCTAGTTATTTATTGTATAGTACTGTAACTATGGAAATGAGCAAAAAACACATAAGGATGATAACATTGCTGCTACATTTAATCCCCTTCAGCAATAAATTCTCAGATGTCTGACTGTACTGGCAACTTCTTCTTCTTCTTTCGGCTTTTCCTGTTTAGGGGTCACCACAGTGGATCACCTGTCCACTCTTAATTGGTAGTGGAGTTTTACGGTGTTGAGTTGCCAGCCTGACGCCCAACCTTCCACAGAAGGCACACACATGCACACACTCATGCCTAGGGCCAATTTAGAGTATCCAATCCACCTACAGCATGTCTTTGGGATGTGGGAGGAAACCGGAGAACCCGGAGGAAACCCATGCAACCACAGGGAGGACGTACAGACTCTGCACAGAAGGCACCCCAGCCGAGGATCGAACAGGAGAACCTCTTGCTGTGAGGTGGCAACACTAACCGCTGCACCACCGCGGCCGCCCTCTTACTGTACTGACAACTATAGGGCTCTAAATAGTGCACTAGATGAGTTTAAGAATGGTCTCAGCACTCAAGTCACTTTTGATAAAAGCTGACTAACAGTATCCGTGACAAAATCAGTATTGGTCTGATAATTAGACCATTACCCATAAAGCTGTCTGAAGTGTTTAGCCTAATTATGCATGATCTTCTCATTAAGGACTCTGAAACTAGCCCATCGTCCAGTTTCATGTAAACCATTTAAAAAACTGCTCAGAATGTCAACAATGAAGGTGTACAGTTTGACCTAGCCATGCCCAGTATAACCATATAGTTTGGAAAGGATCTGTGATGTGGCCAGTGTTATTCTGCATATTGCAGCAAAGCTACTTTGATGTATGCAGACAGTATGCACTCCTTACATATGAATGAACTTCACATGTATAGCCGTCACTTCCTAATATATTTACACATGTAGATACCTGACTGCAAATAATGTTATCCTAAAAAAGTTACCTGATATGATCAAACAAAATTTCACAAAATAAATGGATGGTGATACTAAGACATAATGTATGGCAGGCTTTATGGTGAACCAAAGACCATGTCTGAGTGAAGATATTGTTTGTGCAGTCAAAATGACACACATCAGGCCTGGGGCACCACATTGTGTCAGTGGCTGATGCAAGACTGACTTTTATTTTAATTTTGTGAATTTATTTATTTTCTTTCTTGATCAGATTAAACCACTTGAGCCTTTAAAGCATGTCCTTTCTCAATGCTGTATCTGTGAAAAAAGGTCCATGAACATCAATGGATATTATTTAAAGATGAAAAAAGTAATTGTAAGACATAATCACAAGTTAGATAATATATTAGACAAAATTAACATATCCAAAATGATATCACAGTATGTATTGCAAGTGCTCAGATTAATTATTAAACTATTACAACCAAAACCACTGAAATTATAAATGTTCAGCTGTGTTTTGCTTCACAAACTAAACTGATTCCTGATTACAACAGTAGGCACAATAGAGTCAGATAAGCTGTGCTTTCAGTCTGCTGCATTATAACACTTAACTGCCATAGTGTAATAGCAGTTCATGCTCCTGCTCTTCCAGCAAATTCCTGCTGCACTTGTGTTGATGATATAGTCTGCTTTATGACAATCTCCTTGGAACAACTGTCCTTCAGCTCTGGAACACGTCTTGATATAACTAAGAAAGTTTGCAATATAAGCCAATTAAAGGAGTTTCTGCATGTGTCTTCTGCTGTTAAAGTGCATATGGCAACCACATGGCATGAAGTAACTTGAGCTAGTCCACTGCTGTGCTTGGAATGACAATAGATTAGCTTGTTAAATTACTGTTACATTTGTAATTGTAAAGAAATAGCTTGCACTTTTACATTTCTTCAGTTTAGCTAAACATTTGTTTGCCTTTAGCTATTCCCTTACCTATTTATTTACATGTATTAATTAGGAGGTTCTAACTGGGTGCAACCCATTTATTTGGGAATCCCAGAGAGAAAGAGATAAGCATCAGTTAAACATTCAATCATTTACTCATCCATTCCCAGTTACCTGTTTAATTTAATGTAGGGTGGTGGGACATCCAGAGCCTGATCCAACACTTGGATGATGCAGTGCATAGAACCTCATCATGAGTGGCCTGTCAACCCATCCCATTCAGTTAAGCATTAAAATAGTTCCTCTGAAACATGAAAAAGATTTTTTCCTTCAGGTATAAAAACTTAATAAGTTGTTACTACGTGTGCAGTCCAGGAGACCATTAAGGAGCCTAGCCCAAATTCCAAATTGCCCCAAAGTATTGTCTGGTTAAGTGACTTGCTCAAGGTCACACATTAGGCAAATAGTGAGGACTTAGGGAATCAAATTCTAAACCACAGGAAGCAGCTCATTTACAGTTTATAACCTTAACTGCCAGACCAATAGCAATGGACTAAGAACATTTACTACAAATATACATTGATTAGATTACTACGTTATCTGAAAAAAATGAAGGTAAATAAAATCAGACTAGATTACGAAAACAATGTACGTTTTTAAAAGATAATACAGGCTGACATGGTATTAGCAGTCACAGAATCAACATGATTTGTTATTGTATGCAGTCAATGAAATGAGATGAAAGGGAAGATATACTGGAAAACATATTATGAACTGGGTGGCCTAATTCAGAAATAATACCACAGAAAATTGTATTTCAAAGGCTATTGTATGTGTTTTTCCTTAGGAAAATGACCATTTGGAATATTGGTGCATGACGAATGCAGTTTTGAAAGGAAGGTACTGAGGGTACTGTATGACCTAAGGCTTCCTGTTGCAGTATACCATGTGATTAGAGAAGTCAGGACACAGTATTGTCATAGGGTATGTAGAACTGAATGGACAAGCATTAAATGTATTATGTTTAGTCTTTGCTTGAAATGAAGCTATTTTAGGGATCTGGCAGAAAAGGAATGATTGAGTAAGGTAGGGATGATCTAATGCAAATATGACTGATAGTTTCATAATTAAGGCTGACTAAGATACCAGAGACATAAAACAGATGAGCAGATAAGCTCTAACTATAGAAAATCCAGGATAATCTGTCATAGCTTGTATTTTATAGGACTCCATGTTTTCGGTTAATTCTTAGAGTGGCATAATTAATATCAGTCACACATCAGGTCCTGAGCTATGATAATTCAATAGGGATATTATGAGGCATTAATAATTGAAAGTAGAGTTGTTGACAGAATTATTCCTCCATGAAGTGAAAAGCATTACTTAACTTTTCAAGGATTTTTTTGTAGTTAAATGAAACTATTCCAAACTGTGGCAGAAACTATAGTTGCATAAGGACCAGAGAAACAGACAATACAATTATCTACATGCTAGATGCAATTTAGTGACTCACAGAATTCAACATTGCTTTAATGAACCTTGAGTCATTTATTAACCTAAGTCATTGAGCAACATAAGCTGTGGGATAGGCAGCATTCACATGGTCACAGTAAGAGAATGCTATGCACTGTCAAAAGCTTTGGGAAATCCATATATATTTCACCAATATTCTAGCCTACAATTATTTTACTACAAAAAATCATCTGTAATTAAGAGAACAGCCTCTATACTATATCATGGATAGAAGCCATGCTAGGAGTCAGAGAGAAATTTATAGATGGCTAGGTGGTTTAAGACTTGATAGGTAATATATTTTGCAATAAGAAGTAAAAGACCACTCCTTAGGTAGTAAGATAACTGCTGCAGTATTCCGTATTTTGGAAAACTGAGTGATGAGCAGAGTGATATAGCTTCTGAGTGGTACAGTGATACAGCGGATAGTGCTGTTACCTTACAGAAAGAGGTTATCTGGTTCAGTTCTCTGCTGGGATGCTTTCTGTGTGGAGTCTGTATGTCCTCCCTGTAGTTGTGTGGGTTTTCTCCAGGTGCTCCGGTTTCCTTCCACATTCCAAAGACATGCAGGAGGTGGATTTTACACACTAAATTGGCCATAGGTGTGAATGTGTATGTGAGAGTGTGGTACAGAAGAACAACTGCAACAGGCTTAGCCACCCCTCAGTTTGAAACTTGGCTCTAGATTATTGTCACTGCCGAAGTGTCACTGTGACCTCATGTGCAAAAATGGGAAAAAGGGTTGTGCATGGATGGATATAGCTTCTGTTGCAAAATTAAAGTATTCTGGAGTAAGACAGTCTACTACAGGTGAGGAAGGTTTTAGTTTTTTGCAGCCCCGATATCTGAGCATTATAGACTGCAATGGGATGAAATGGAGGTGAACTCTACATAGGTTTATAGGTAAATACTAGGGTAGCTGCCCTTGTGAGCCATTTTGAGCATAGCCAGTTTCCCTTTAGGTGCTTGAATTAACCTATCCCACGTGGTGTTGCTTTGACCTTACCCAACCCATGGATGATAATTATGTATTATCACTAATGAAAATAACTGGGATCATACCATAGATAATGTTAGGAGACCCATCCATGGGATAAAGCATTTAGGAGCTGCCTCTGTCCATATGTAGTACAGACGGCAGTACTGGGGCAAATTTTCTATGACCCATTCATAGATCCAAGTTGCTCTTGAATATGCACAGGGATAATCTTTGCTTCACATGGATGGGGGTCTGTTCCAGAGCAGTCGTATCCACTACAAAATATTCTTGTCACTCCAAAATGCTCTTTTCATGTTGCAGAAGATGTTTAGATCCCTTGACTGAGTATTTCTGATGCCATTTGACTTGCTGACATGCAGTAGGTCTGTCAGTATTGGGTCAGAATATGCCTTGTATGCCAGAGACAGGTCACCTCTTTACAGTGTGTAGGATACCGAGTATAGTGACAGGGCTTTGAGGTGGTCCAGGTAGGACATGTTGTTTAGGCCTTGTGTCTTTTTTTAAGGTATCTCCGTGGGAGCTCCAGTTGTTATATGTGCCTGGACAGCTGAATGCCAAAGGGGGCATTGTGCTCAATAACTGGCCTAATAATGGGTGAGTAAAGGCAGACAATATCATCTCTACATATAGTCACTGTTCCTTTCTTTATGAACTGTACAATATAGAAGGCTTTCTTATGACAGTGGACACATGTTGGTCAAAAATGATGTCACTGTCCAAATAAATTCCCAAATCCCAACCTACAGGGTCACCTCTCAGAGGTGTGTTGTCAATGTGATAAATCTTCAGGGTAAACAACTTTCCAAAAGTTATGATAATGCATTTTTTAGAATTTCGTTTCAGTCCATGATTTTGGCTGCAGTTATTTGTTTGGTCCAAACCTTCATGCAGGATGAGTAAGTCATTTGGAGGTTCAATAACTGATCCTAGCTTGCAGTTATCTGCAAACTAAATCAGCCAGAGCCCTTTGATATTGGCTTTTACTTCACAGAAGTAGATGCCAGACAGAACAGGTCCCAGCACCAGACCTTGGGGGACTCCACTGTTGACCGGTCTGTTTGTGGCGGTAGCTTCCCCTATCTTCTGTGTTCTATCGGTGAGCCAGTTGGTAATCCAGTGGGTGATGTAGGGCTTTATTCCCAGTTTATTAGCTTTTTTAGTATGCCTGAGTTAGGGACTGTATCAAAAGCCTTGTCCAGGCCAAAGTATATGGTATCTACTGTTTTATCTTCATTCATTACTTTGATGATCTTTTTAAAAAAGTCCCCCAAGTTGATTAAGCGCAATCAGCCTTCAACAAATCCAAGCTGAGATGGGTCCAGTTCCCTATGTCCTTATTGGTTAGTTCCATGTTAAGTTTTTCTATGGGCTTGCATATGAGGCTGGTTAGACATAGGAGTCTGTAATTGCCTGGGTCTATGGAAGGTCCTCCTTTATGGAGAGAAATGACTGTAGCTGTTCTCCATTTGCTTAGTACAAAACCTGTGTGGTTGAGGTTAAACAGTGTTGTTGTGGGGGTGGCTAAATTGTACTTCATGCTATTTAAGATGCATCCAGGGATATATGTAGTATTTTTAGCTTTTGATGGTGCTTTCAGTACTTAGCCTTTTTTTTGTGATAGCTGGAGGTGACTCAGTTTCAGGTATATTCTGTGGGACAGATGGAGGGGAGAGAGTGGTAAAGTTTGATATGAATGCATCATCCAATAGGGTAACTATATTTTCAGCCTTATTGTAGGTAACATCATTTACATTCAGCTCATTACATTGCTGTATGTGCTTCTGAGATTATGAACAAAATGTAGGAGCTTTTCTCCCTGGGCCTCTGCTGAAAATGGGCTCCTACCCTGTCAGACTTTCCAGGTAATTAAATGTTAATAAATAAATAAATATATACATACATACATACATACATACATAAATACATAAATAAATAAAAAAGGCCTTGCAGTTTTTTTAGGTGACTATTTCAGCCTTAAATATGGCATATGTAGATTTTATTGAGCTCCTGAGTTGTTTGTTTATTTCACTAATGAGGGCTCTAGCATTCTGGGAATTACCCTTCTTACTTTTGGTCAAAGTTCTCTTCATTTTATTGTAAAGCTTTTTGATATTATAGTTCCACTAAGAGGGTTTGTTTCTTAGGTTTGTCTTGTGTTGTTGCTGCAGAGTACAGCTGCATGTAGGCAGCTATTTACATGCTGGTAAAGTGTGGTGGTGTGCTCTTCCACATATTCAGTGGAGTTAACTGGGTTTGGTGGGGATCTGAAGCTTGCCAGTGTATTACTTAGGAGTCAGTAGTATGTCTTAGAGAAATTTCTGAAGGTAGTTTGGGTAAAAGGGGTCTCTGTTTTCAACTTTATTTCGAAGTAGATGGCTTTATGTTCACACATAACAAACAATGAATATAGGTAAAGGATGGTGCAATATATTAGTAAGGACAATATCCAATCTGCTGTTTCCCTAGTAAGTACTCTATTTTTTCCAGGGCATTTCTATAGACAAAGTCCAGGATTCACTTTGTTTGTGCAGTAGTGGTGGTGTAGGTTTCCCAGGCTATAGTTAGGTAGTTTAGATTACCTAGGAAAATGGTACTGGGTTTAATACTGAGAGATTCTAGTTTCTGTAGATAGGCGTTGTGGCTTTCTTGGGTTATACAGGGTAGTTCTATAGCTAGCTAATATATATATATATATATATATATGATACTGAACCTTTCTGATGATTATTTGGACATGAAGCGACTCTAGTGCATCATGCTACTTTACCAGCCTTGATGTGAGTCTCTTCTAGATGTGACATTGCAATCTTTTTTGGTTCACTAGAATAACAGAGACAGCCTTAGTGAAGGAGTGTGCAAACTGACTAGCCACGTTTGTTGAAGTAAGGTCTGGCAAAGATATAGGTTTTCTAGAGGTACTAAGACTGAAAAGCCAGGTGACACTGTTCCAGAACTATTTTGAATGGTTTTGACAATCATTTGTTTTTAAAGTAGTTTTTTCCTACTACATTTGACTAGTGACTTTATTACTTTTGTAACTCCTTAAACTTAATAAAACTATTAAGTGATATGCTTGGACAGTAATGTTTATTTTAGTTATTCATTTACTTTGGTTTGCCAAGAAAATCTGAATAGGATGTCAACAGAGCCCCTTTACAGTAGAAGTCCAGTGAGAAAAGCTCCCAGAAATGTAAAATATTGTCAAAAATATATAATAAATAAGAAAACAAAGTACAAAATCTTGTCAATGTAATAATACATACATTTCAAGGGAATGCAGTGGAAAGTAGACAGCAAATATGTTCTAAGAGCTTGTCTTATTGGGTCATTAGGTCATTGATTTCAGTAGTTATCAAAACAATACTTTGAAATTAATCTGATGCCTCCTAATTGGTGCCATGTTATTGAAACTAGATAATGTGCTATTGAAATACTGAGAAGCAAGCTCAAAATCTGAAGAGTTAAGAGCAGTACAATTCCAAGTGTTGATTAATTAGATCATACAAATGTAATTTGAGCTTGTCTTGCTGTACTTGATTTATTCTTACAGCTGTTGAGATTTCTACCAGTAATATGACTTTTATGGTCTGTAGAAATGTGCCTGAGCAATAAAATGAAATAAGTTGTTCATTCATTTCTTTACTGATTAGCAGTTCAATCTAGTCCAAGGTTGTGGAGGAACCATAGCCTATCCTGGCACTAAATCGGCAAAAGGCACATAAACTGGTTTTAGGAATGGTACCAGAATTAAATAAATATATCCTTGATTTCCCTACAGATGATCACCATACCTCCTATCTGTAACTTACCGCTGAATTTCTTCTCTTCCTCCTTGCCTATTCCTAAAATAGCCCTCTGTACTAGCTTCAGAACTGCCCTGTCATCTTTTCTCATTTGTTCCATCTGCATGGTGACACAGAATAACAAAGGCAGATTAGAATACTGTACCAGTATATCCCTCAAACTTGCAGTTCTTTGGTCAGTAGATTGATGCAGGTTTATACCCAGACTTGTCTTGGTTGAAATTATATGAAAGAAAGTGCACTAAATAACACTAAAGAGAATACCTCACCTTATGAGTGTGGCATCCACCCTTGTAACAGTGGGAATTACCTCAAGAAAAGTGTAAGGCCCCTTCAGACCACGTTTGCTAAAACTGAAATTGACACTACTGTAACCAGCATTAATTAATTGTACTCAATGGTCTTTTTTATTATGAACCGCTATTGGCATCCAGCTAACAGACACAAATAACTTACACTAATGTTAGATTCTTCTGAATCACTCCCACAAATGTGAAGTGTTGTGTGTCAATAGGCGGTACTACCAGCTATGCCAGGGAGAAGTAGGGCAGTAGATGTAAGACTTGTGCCAGCACAGCTAGCTGGAATTTTATAAATAATTGTATGTCATTAGTATATCAACCTGATCTGTACAGATGTTTGTGCTGAAAATGTGTTTGTGAGCTTTGATTGTGTTAATTGTGTTAAAATGTATCAGCAGTGTACCCTGCTAAAATGAAGAGAAATGTGCATGTATTATGGTAACTCTATTAAATGTATATTTTTTTATTTTTCAAAAGAGGACACTGGCACAGCAATGGTTGATCAGCTGATATATTTTAAGAAGAATAAGGGAAATATAAATGAGCTGTTAAATCATTAAATGTTACCCCACAATGCTGAGTAAGCCTGAAGCTGGTAGGTCTGGGAGCAGCCATTGTCTGTTAGCTTTTGTAAAGAAGGGGGAAGTGTTGTAAATGTTTTTGGCTCCATGCATTGCCATAAAAGCTCTAAATGAGTATTGTGATAGTCTGCTAAAGTCCTATCTCGAATTTTAAAAGGAGACATTGTGGGAACCTAGAGTCAAGTGACCAGATGAGTCATGCTGCCGAGGGAGATCAGAGGTACACAGATATTGAATTCATGCAAGTAGTAGTACAGAGGCTCTCCCATACTTGTGGACTGTCCGGAAAATGGTCTGGACAGGTAGTAAGCACAGGACAGCAATTTTCTTTTCTTTTTTTTTTTTTTTTAATTTTAATGTATGTTTGTGCAGTGCAGTGTGGTGCTTAGTGATGCTAAGCTGCAGTTATACATATGCACCTGACATCTGTTATATGTTTATTTTTTATTTTTATTTTTTATTTTTAGCATTTGTTGACCGGGAATGTCCGACTAGGTTCCACAGAGCCTGTTTTCAGCGGAGGCCCGGGGAGAAATGCTCCAGATGCATGTCTTTGGAAATATGTCTAAAAATATAAACTGGATGTATTTAATTATTTGGGTTCTACATTTCTGCACAGGGAACATAGTAGTATATGTGAAGATATATTGCTTCCCCATACTATCCAAGTGGCTAGACAGGTTGAGTGATGAGTTATAGTCTAGTTGGTCTTGGGTTCAAGTACTGATATGCTTTACAACTTTTGTTTTGAGAATGAGTCAGCTGACTGAAACATCACTGTAATGTAAAATAAAAGATGTTTATATTTAAAAAAGCTGGATGGTGCTTAGCCTCACTTAAATGGCTTCTGCAAGTTTGCACAATGCTCAGCTCCGCTGAAATATTGTTAATGGTCCACTCCATTTACACACTGCTCAGCTTCACTTATATTCGCTTAAATGGTTTGTGCGAGTTTGCGTGAAGCTAAGTGACGTGCAACTTTTTTGAAAGTTGCAGTATGACGTGTAAAGGTGGGAATCCATCCCATATAAAGGCCAGTAGGTGGGAATTTCTCACCATTCATTTGAGCTGTCACTTGGCTGCTGATATGGCTGGTGCTGTTGGTGAGGGAGCGCGCTTTCAGCTGCAGAGATGGGGTGTGCAGGAGTCCAAAATGTTTGCTGGACTCCTGGTCCGCAACTATGAATCCTGGCTGCTGCAGGGCAATTACCAGGGCTCAGAATCTAAGCCTGAGCCCTGGAATTGGTTGGCGAGGAACTTTACCATTGCTACTAGTATTCCCCACACTGGTGAGCAGTGCCATCACCACTCTGATGACCTGAAGAGAAGGAAGAGGGGAACGTTTTACACCTGGATTCAAGAAGCATGAGCTGGGCGCACTCCACACTTATGTAAGTATGTTTCCCAGTGATTTATCAGTATAGAAACTGAATATGTGCAAAACTAGTATGCATAATGCTTTCTTTCTCTTACAACAGCTGCAGAAGAGAGAAGTCACAATGTGCAGTCTCATGCAGGGTGTCTGGCCAGAATGAGGCATGAGTGTGGTGAGTAGGAAATAAGCAAAGCAATAACCTAATGTGTAATGTACTGTCAAGATTAAAAAGTATTTACAGAGTTTGTAGTCCTAACAGTCAGGTATAACATACTTGGGAACTGTAATATGTTTAGTAATGTGTCAGTGCCTACCTGAAATAGTAAACCAAGTTAAGTCAAGTAAGCCTGCATTACTGTGTACCATAGCTTACAAACATCAGCTAAGGTTGTGCTCTACCGAGAGTAACAGTCACTGTTCTGCTCTGCTCATTGTGTAAATTATGCTGTAGACTACACTCAGGTAATAGCAAGGGTAAATGGGTCATTACGTAACAGGTCTGGTACAGCTATCCATGCTGTGCATGCCAGACGTGAAGCAACAGTAATAAATAGATTTTAAAGGGTGATGGTGCTGTGATATGTACTGCCTCAAAATAAGAAGTGCTCACTAGTCTTGTAGTCACTGTATGTGTGTTCTAATCTAAGACCAGTCAACTGTGCAAAGGAAATGAATAAAGACTGCTGAAAAAACTCTCTGATAAATGTAGTGTAATACCTACAGTAAGTTGCAAGTCTGTGTTCCGGCCAGTTTGTGCCATATAATGCTGCACATTCCACTCACTCAAAGAACAAGTTATATGGGTAAAGTAGCTGACATTATGGCCAATTATGCACTTGTGTAAATGCCAGATTTTAAGGTACATTACCAATAAAAATTTAAAGCAGGATTGTGCATTGAGAAGTAATCTGTTCAAGTAACTGTGCAGTACAGCTGTATTCACTGCATGTGTGTTCAAATCTGACACCAGTCATCTGTAAAACAGAAATGAATAAAGACTGCAGAACATATTGTCTGATAAATGTAATGCAATACCCACAGTAAGCTTCAAGCCTGTGTTATGGCCATGTCTAGTCAAATAATGCTGTTTATTCCTCCCACTCCAGGAAGAATGTATATGGGTAAGGTACCTTAAGTTCTGAGCAGATATCCATGTCTATAAGTGCCCAATTTTTAGGAGCAGTATCAATAAAGTGTAAAGCATGATTGTGACTTGATAAGTACTCTTTTTCAATAAGTGTGAAGTATACTTGTATGCACTGCCATGTCTTTTATAATCTGACAGCCGTCAACTGTTAAGTTTAGTGCACATGTTTCCTGGAGTCACAGCTTGTGGGTTCTAACCCCATGGCAGCCAACTAAGAAATTATTGGCTGGCTTTTTCAATTATTGTACATAAACATACCTCTCAACTGTCATAATTTTTCAGAATGCAATGACTAATGCCCCATATGTCTGGTCCTTGATTGGCAGATAAATGACATTACTTGGAATGCAATTTATTGGCAAACCCATTTTCAGAACACCTTGGTAGTAATGTATGAGCACACTATGTAAAACAGTTTCTTGTAGTTGTGTATCTGCATTTGTTAGTGCTTGGCCCATGCTGACAGGTTGAGAGCTATGTACATGTAACATCATCTATACAAGAATTGGAGTCATTGTACACTCAAGTGACACTGCACACTTGTAGAAGTATGTATTATTAGTCTGTGTAGTAATATCAACTGTGAGATCACTAATGGTATGTTTTTCTCTCTCACACCACCCCTTATCTTCTCTAATTTATTATTAAGAAATTTATTAATTTATTACTGTTATTTATCATTATGTTTTGATATTAATATGTTCTTTTAAACTAACTGTTACGTTGCCCTTATGGGTTATGTCATACTGGTTTGCTGTTAACATACTTACCGTTATGTTATTTATTGTTGTGTTTCTCATAATATTCCTTAATAAGTATTTGGATTAATCAGTATTATCTTCCATTATGTTAGTGCTAACATTGGTTTGGTTATTACTTATCTTACCTTATGTTTATATCTAATTTACTACAGTGCGATAAGGTAGGCCAGTTCCAGGTGCTCCACCTACCTTGCCTCCACCGGCCATGGCACCGGGGCACAGCACATCTGGGCTGCAGCCTAGCTGTGCTCTCTCTGCTTCCCCTGTACTACCTGTGGCATCAGGTAGTTCTGTCACATAGGCTGACGCTGGGCCCCCCTCTGGGAGCAGAGGTGGAGGGGGTGATTTTATCACCCATTGAGAACTGACAGATATGGTGCACAGGGTGGTTGTACAATCTTTTGCTGCAAGCCTGCACTAGATGGAGGACATGCTCGCCATCCTGGTGGGGAAGCCTCAACCTGCACACCAGCCTCCACCACTGCCACCACAGGGGCAACGAAGGAGCAGTGCTGACAGTCCCATGGGTGAGGAATTGAGTCATACTGCTACTGTATGGATGTTCATGGGACTACGATTCCACAACAGAGTCCCGGTCCAGGGTGTTCATCCCCCTCTTGTGTCACACACCAACACTGTCTAATGTCTTGTCTGTCTGCAAATGCTTCCTCACCTTCCCAACTTACCTCACCCACACATACCTATGTCCCTTCCTCAACATTCTACTCTCACCTTAAAAAAAAATGAGCACCTGTCCCCCACAAAAAACATCATCCCATACATAGCTCTTCATATTGCATGCATATCCACTGGACACACTTAATTTGGTCCAATTGGCTTGACAGTGCAGTTAAGTTGTCATTATTCCTCTCTGGGGGTGACATCCCAAATTCTGATAAAAATTATTTCACAATGCACAGTTGTTGCTGATGAAGAAAAGGATAACTGTAGTTCTTCCCTACACCCATCCTGCACATCCCTACTTGCCTTTCACTATGTTTTTCCCCTGCTTGCACCCCTTGTCACCACTGTCCTAGCTCCCCATTTTTTTTCTTTAAAGAGTTTTTGCATGATGCAGCATGGAGTGCCACATCACTTAGCTATGCTAAATAGCACAACATTGATATATGCTTTTGTAAAAATATTAATCATGTTCAAAATGTAGACCTGCACCCCATTTTGAACCTAGGACCATTGTACCTGCAGTACAGTGGCTCAACCTGCCAAGCCAAACAGCTCCTAATTAACACAGGTGTTTAAATGAAAACATAGTCATACTCAACTTTTCATCATTAAGCATGTGTAAACAATGCTGTGCAGCATGCAAACCAGATAAAATAAATATAGAAAAATATTACTCTATTTAGTACTCTTCTAGGGAAATACATCACTATAAAGCCATACACACAACAATGAATGTAAGTTGTTGTTGTTGTTATGTCTTTCGTCTTTTCCCGGTTAGGGGTTGCCACAGCGGAACTCCGGTCCGCTAATGATTGGCAGTAGATTTTTATGTGCTGAGTTGCCAGCCCTGACGCACAACCTTCAACGAAGGTACGCCCATTCACACATGTCTCCACTCAGAAGACACTCTAGCTGAGAATCGAACAGGACAACGTCTTACTGTGAGGTGACAACGCTACCACAGCACCACCACCGCAGTCCACAACAATGAATGTAAGTAATGTATGTAATAGCAGATAACCCTGCAATTATATGTAAAACATGTAAAAATACACTTGCTAAAACATTAATGTAAAAATAGGATTTTAACTGGGACTCTATTAGAGAAATACAGCATTCTAAACATTTACATTATGGACAAATCCATAAATAAAACTGGGACAAAGGCCCAAACATAGGGACCATTTTGAAATATTGCTCTTACAAATGTAGAAAGATGATAGACTAACAGGTATTGATTCAGCATGAATGTTCTGAAGTATAGAAAGTCTGAAACTCAAATGTCTGTTATTATTTTCTGGCTTCATTCTTTAATGTTTAACACAAATTTGCCAGAAAACTACAATTTAATGAAAAACAGGCATAAATTATATGGGCAAAATCTGGACATTCTGTAAAAATCTACAGATGAGAGGTATGCATGTTAGTGCAGTCTGTAACAGCAGATAACTGTGGAATGATATATACAACATGTAGAAATACACTTGATATTTTAGTGACACTGTAGCTCAGTTTGTATAATGCATTGCAAACAATACTTTTTGGTACAAGTGGTCCTGGGTACAGCTACTATTACTACAGCTGCCTCTGCCAATAAAAATACATGTATGTGGACATCAGCATTATAAATTGTCATGTGTATGTCTGTCTTATCACTTATTTATCCACCCAAAGTAGTGCAGATGGAATGTCTGCATCTAAGTAATAGAACACAAAGGCTAGAGTTAGGACCACTCTTAACTACTCCTAGTACAACATTAGAAGGTGCAGAGAATGTCAGGTCATGCATTAACTTGAATTCCCACAGGATTTGAAGTGTGTACTGAAATTGTGTCCCAGTAATATGACACTACAACTCATATGACGTGGCAGCTGTCCAACTGTGTGACATAATAGTTAATCCACCCCCTTACCTTTCTCTAGGGCACACCAACCATTTTGCCTTTGATTGTAGTACTGCTACATTTGGCTAACATACTTATCTTAAACACATGCCTTAATTTGCAGTGGAATAGGTGCCCTCAGTCTGGCTCTGCCTCTACAATAAGCTGCCTCAGCTCTCACACTTACTCTTATAGATTGTTGCTCTCCAACATATTCACACTCTCTGCCTATACCTATTGTCTACAGCATCAGCTTCAGCCTGTAGCACACATATCTGTATGTAAAAAGTAGCTGCTACAGACATATTCTCTATGATGACATAGTATCTTTACACCAGAAATTTCCAGCACAACATATGACAAAGGGGTTCTAATCTACATGGAGGTCTTATTTCTTGTTCAGTGGTTGCATGCCATTGGCTGATTATACTACAAATCAGCTGTGTTAGCTGCAATTAGCATTTCAGAAGCACAGATTCGTTAGGAGCCAATCTCCTGATAATGACAACCATGTTAAAAAGGCAAACAGCTAGATAGGGGAACCATTGTGTATGAGAGTTTACTCGCACAGTAAACGTGTTGCCACAACCTTAATATTTCTGCATGTATCAGCAGAGGAGTATTGCACATCATCAGGTATGTAACACTTTTGTTTACAACATGATGCATATGTGTGAATATACTTAGGGGGAATGGGATTACAGCATTATGCCATTTTTAGAACTGTAATGATGACATGTCATTGATCTCCATATTTGTTACACCTATAGAGTAGGTACAGTACGTCAAAGGTAAAATGTTGTTTGTCAGTGTGGCACTCTAGTCTCCTGGGAATGTTAATTTATAGTGGTTGTAATAGCATACTGCTATTTGTTTGGCACTGTTTTGACATATTACCGGGGGATTACCCCTAGGGAACACACTACAATGTGGATCCTGTGTTGGGTATGTGATCATACAGCAGTATCTCTCATGGCAAAAACAGGAATAGCTGACTATTGTTAGTATCTGAGTTATATCCACATGGTTAGTATGTTGCACACTGTGGAATATGAGATGTGAGATCAAGCAGTGGATACTGCCAGCCATTCTGTTATCACTGTATCTCTACATAATGTACTCCCACATATGTGATCCTGACATGTTTTCCCATTTTGTTGTTTTTCTGGAAACATGTATGCAAGATGCCGGGGCCCTTTTATGGATGCCAGGAATTATATAATCCTAGAAGGTCTCCGTCAACACCATGAACTCCTACTGTCCAGGGGGAGGCAAAACAGGGAACAGTGGGCATCATTGTGGGCTGACCTGGTCTGTGATGTTAATGCTGTCAGTCACCAGAGCAGGACATATGAGCAGGTTCAACACCATGCGACTGACACGATAAATGCCACATGCAGAAAAGCAGCAGATGTGACCAGGAATTGTGGTGTCACTGGTGGAGGGCCTGCAGTGGAACAACCACTCTCAGCCACTGAGGAATTCCTGGTGAACCAAGGAACATACAACAGCTCCCCGGCATCCATCACACCATATTTCCTGGATGTGGGTGCCACAGTTTCCATGCCAGCGTAGCATCCAGGTAGGCTTAGTTTGATCAGCATTGGAATACTGTAGCATTCAGTGTGTCTGGGTGTACATAGTTTTACTTGGGTGTCAGGTGTTTGTTTTTGGGAAGGAGGAGTTTAACTGCAGTTTGAATCTCATGCTCAGATTTTGACCAACATAACAATTAACATAGTAGTTACTGTAAATGTGAGATATATGGATGTATTACCCTGTTATAGTGCAACATGTGGTGGTGTTTACATTACCTCTCCCTCAACTTTTCACAGGTCAGTCAGGAATCGGACAAGGCCGTGGTCCTGCTCCTAGTAAGCACAACACTGTTTTGTTACAGATGTAGATTTAGTGCAATGTAGCCCCTAAAGTGTCATCCCAGGCCTGCTGACTGCATTGATGTACTGTTGACATGATTGCCAACTGCACAGATATTTTCATACTGCACACACTGTAGAGTCATACCTATGCCTTGTAGGTGTGACCACACTGATAGATTTGACAGTGTTTTCAGGACATTACAGATTCCAACATGTGTCAACTGTGCAGAATTTTGACAAATGTCAACAGTGTGCCTCATTGTTGCTGATGAGATTGTTGTTTAAAAAGCTTTTATTTACAAGTAACTACAGAAGTTTGTTGGAAAATAATGTCCTCATGTCCTACTGTATGAGGTTGGGAGTTAAACAGGTCTGTAATAGTGACAACAGTGTATACAGCTTAACATATATTGCAACATAGTACTGCAGAGTGTAATAGTGCAGGTATTAATGTACTGCTTTTCCCTTTTTTTATCACAGGTAACCAGAGGGATGGTCTCTGTCCCCTTCACAACCTGATGTCACTGTCTCTTCAGACTCTGATGATGATGGTGGCCAGAGTAAGGCACAGGTGGGGGTTGCAGGGGCTGAATCTATCCTAGAGGCTTACATCCCTCTTCTGCCCTCATTATCACCATACACAGACAGTATGCCTACACATCCAGTCCTCGGAGGCCACAGATATTGGACAGTCAGAGGGTGGGGACATTGAACAGGAAAGTGTGGCAACTATGGCTGCAGTGAGTGTTGATACTGGCCATAGCCAAAGAACTGGTGAAGATATACACAGGCAAATTTACAGGGGTACTCATAGGAAGCCTGCTGTCCTTCCACCACCTGTTGCAGATGTCTCATCACAGGTCACTCGGCGTATATTTTGGGCCATCATGGAGACACAGGCATGTTCCGAAAGGAACTCCAGATTAATGCTCAGGGTTATGGATGCAGCACAGTCTGACATCCATGACTGCCTCCACCACATTGCTGATACCCTGGATCGGTTCACTGATGCAGTGGAAGGACGTTAGTCTGATGCAGATGCACACTATCTGTCCTGGAACGCACATTGTCTGTGATGGAACATCTGGTTGGAGTCAAGCTTCAGACTCATGGACGTAGGTCAGCAACTGCATCTGCTGAGAGTCCATGCGCACTCATGGTCCCATAGTGGCAGTACATCCAGCGCTCCAGAGGGGAGTGTGCTGTCTACACTAAGACATGGCAGGCCATGGGCTCATGGCCCTGGGCATTCCCATGGAGAACACAGTCCCAGCACACAGCAGTCACTGTCAGGTACTAGCATGGCTTATGACCTTGGGCATGGAGGTGCCATTGCGACTCCTGGCAGAGCCAGTTCCCATGTTCAGGGCCGGAGATGGTGAACTTTCAGCTCTACCATGCACGATTCAAAGCTGTCCAACATACACACACATAGGGCTAGCACTGTGCTTGACTGTGTTCACACACACACGACTTTCACAATCAGGTCACCTACGGACACACATGGTACATTTCCATGGCCCATCTTGCCTGCTTCCCTTTCTGACTCACCCACATGCTTTCAACTACTGGGTCAGCCTAGGCCTCCTGCACCCCCACACAACACCCTGTGCAAGTGATAATACCTGTGCCACATCCCTGTCATCCTCATCATCGATGCAGGGAAATGGAGTTATGTGTCTGATGCACTGAGTGACTATATAAATTACTATGTATTTGTGAAATCCATTGTTGCCTTTGACATGCCACTTGTACTGCTCACTGACAGATACTGTATGCTGACATATGTAATGCATAAACCACATCATTTTATGTACCTTACATTGTATAATGTCATAATGGTTGCATACTAACACTGAAAGGTGTCTCATGAACCTGTTTATGTTTCAGTTTCCAGATTCTGTGTGAGACACCTATGGATACACAGTGACAATAAACTCATAAACATACCAGCACAGGATGGAATGTCAGCACAGAAAAAAAATATCTTCAGAAAGGTGCAGCACTATAGGTGCATGGCTGCATAGGTTCATATATGTATAACAGGCTAACAAGGACAATGGCTTCATTCAGCCTACTCATGCATCCCTAATCTCTGAAAAGGTCTGATACCCTTGATAAGTGTCAGCATAGTTTCCGGAGCTAACACATCTACAAGTTGTAGCAATGAAAATGAGCCATCTACAGTTTTCCTGTGTCCATTACAGACATCTGTCATACAGCAGTTATGATTGTCTTGTTCTGCATCCCATTGTGTAACTTGCACATGATGTGCGTTACAGAAGAAGTGTGCTTCACATGCATGAGAAGCCTGTTACATTATAGGATATAGTGTGTGGGTTACATACCTGTCTTCCCAGCATGTACTATTTATACCACAGTGAAGGTGTAGGTGTGTAGACCAGGTAGTACATGTGTTAGTCCTGTTTTGGACATGTAGAGGGTACACATTGGGATCTTACCTCTCCTTGTATGGCAGCCATACACCTCCTTTCTAAGGCATGTAGGAGACAGACTACACATTCATGGCCTTGACACAGTCTGTATAGGACATGTTATCTGTGCTATATAATGGTTTACCATGGAACCTCTGTAGTTCTTACAGTTTTCAGATATGCCTGTGTAGTGACATAGCAAAGGTGTCATTGCACTCAATGATAGGTGTGAAGAGTGTCAAATACAGTATAACAGTGACAGCCTGAGATTTACATGCCATTCCGTTCTCTGCAGGTTGTACATAACTGAATAAATCCCCACATCTTAACGGCCAGTGAAAGTCAAAGGCTAGATCACTCTCTGTGTCCATAAGTCCCTGAGTAATGGCTCAACTGTGTGTGGTGTGTGGACAATATTATATTTTCCAGAGGTGGATGGCTTCCAAAAAGGATAGTATTGTGCATTCCTTGGCATTTACTGTTTGTCAGTGGCTCTGACAACAACTGATTGTGTGTCTCAGCCCATCCTGGATAACTCTTGGTTCTGTGTGGGATTCAGTGTTATCTCCTAATTTGCAAGCATCTGCAAATATAGTCAATCAGAGGTCACTGACAGTGACCATGACTGCAGAGAAGGGAATGGCTAGCAGGGGTACTTTATGAATGATTTCTGAGGGAAGTCCACTGGTGACTGGCCTCATTGTAGCGCTGGACTACCCAATGCTATCTTCCTGGATAATGACTATCAGACACTTGGCTATCCATCAGTTGACATACTACTTTGTAAATAACCTATGCAGTTTTTCAGCAATGCCTGAAAGCCTAATATTGTCAAATGCCTTGTCAGGCCATGGTAGGTGGAGTGAGTCATATTCCTCTCATCCATTGCATAGTTTGACACTTAATAAGGTCCACCGGTTATGGTAGGCATGCTGTGCCCTTGATCAAAACAAACTGTGTTTGGTACAGTGTCTGTAGGTGTATGACATTGTTACTGATCATTTCCATGATATCTCATGTCATGGCTATAGATATCAGATGACTGAGAGATCTGGGGACAGTGCATGTCAATGCATGCTAGTTGTCCTCTGTGCAACTAACTATTGCAGGTACTTACATCATGTTCTCCCAGAAAATAGTCATCCAAGGTGTCTGTGTCTGTACAGAGCACAAACAAACAATGGAGGGAAAGGTAATATGTATACCCTGTGAAGGTAAGGCAGGAGGTTTTACACAGATATTCTGAAGTTGGAGACTACTCAAGCAGTGTGTACTGAAAGGACGCAATTGCCTTGTGAAGAATGCAGAAAGCAAGGGAGTTCCCTGTATTGCTGGTGCCTGGCTACTACTAATGCTGCTCTCACCACAACCACTTTCTCCTGGAATACCATGCTCCAATACTTTTTCTCTTAGCAGAAACAAAATGTTACTATGAAGCTCATGATGAAAAGCAGGACACAGCCTGTTAGTTCATCCACATAGTTGTCCCATGTCGTCCAAGGCTCTGTAGGCTTCACATACCCTTTACCAGGTAGATGCCTTGATTAGCAACCTGAGCAATCAGTTGACTTTTGCATGTATTATGCCTTTTGCTCCAGGGTTGGTGGTAGTTCACTACGGTACTGACCAGATGGTGATTAGGAGTACAGCTGCAGCAATGTCTAGTGACATAGATATCCAAGGTTGCTCAAACAAGCACCACAATGGCGATAATCCATGTTATGTGACAATTTCACCGCAATTCATGCATCCAACCCTTCAACAGCTTAATGGTGAATATCTGAATGACATGGCTCTGAGGTCTATTGCAGGGAAGTGGCCACCTTTGGTCAAAGTGTGTCCACATGCCACATGTCCAGCATATGTCATACTTTACAGTTATGTACCCAGAAAATATGTCTGTGTTCCCACATCATGTCACACACATCCAGTTTGCTGTGTGGTTGCTTGACAGGCATCGTAGACTTGCAAGGCCAAAGTCATGTTTGGAAGGTTGAACAAGTCCTCTGTGCATGCAAGGACATCAACATCTTCACTGTATGGATTGCTTACAAACACAGTGTTTCAGGCTGTCAACCCCAAGAGTGTGGCAGCATAAACCTAACTTTGCTGGACTTGCACAGTGTCACATTTGTAGGTATGGTATTGCAACCAAGCTTAATAACAGGATTATGGTTAATCCAAGGGCCACATGCCAGGTAAAGCATTGTAATCAGATACCCATGTTATGGCACACTGTCAAGTGCTGTGTTACCTTAGGGGATCCACATAAGGTGACAACATGTTACATTTCACCATCTGTCATGACACTGCCTAATGATGGCCTGCTGTGATGTACACACAAGCATGACTATATTGCTAATGGTATTATCAATGACTGCTGATGAGATGTGGAAAGTGTCCCCACCCCTGTACTCCTATGTCACACAAACACAACTTATGAGATATGTGACTGCATTACAAACCTTGAGTCCTTGGTGTCTCACATACCAGTTGGTACATATGGCAATGAGCATTTTGTCAACATGCACAGCTCATCTCCTGCTCCACCTGCAGCACACACACCTGAAGGTATGGAGCTCCTTACCAGACCCATTCCCAGACAACAGACACGTCAGAAAACCATATGCAAGCTCAGTACACATAATCATACCTTTGGAGACCACAGTACACATAATAGCTCATGAACCGCTGTCTCACCGGCCAAACACCTGAGTCAAACCACAAAATCAAACCTATTATTCATAGGTGATTACATCATGAGACACATTGATGACCATCTCACCAGGCTACAAATGGGAAAGGTTACAGTTAGCTGTCTGTGGGTTGACACAAAGAGCCATACCACACATTGATGTAAGTCAATGAATGTCAAGTAACATAATGATGACATCATAGTTCCTGCAGGTGTGTACAACTCGGGACATATGTCACCAGACTGTATGCAGACACAACTGAGCTTAGACACTCTGTGTTTCTCGCAGGTATGCCCATAGCTTTCAGTTGCAGAACATAACCTAGGATGATGGCTCAATATATACGGAAAATGATTTCAATAATTGCCTTAGTGTATAGTGTTATTGTAAGGGGATCCACTACATGTCCATCTGGGATGACTTGCTCAACACTGTAAGAGTAATTTGAATCTGTTTCATTTAGTATATTCACTGTCTCTTCAAAACTGTTGCTAGCATGATTATTAGATTGAAAAAGAAGCTGCAAGAATAATCTAGAGCAAAATGAAATGTGAAGAGTTAACTTAGGAAATAGTATTATGTGCAGACAAACATCTATAGCTTAATTACATATTGGCATCCATGCATAAAGGAGTATGTCATTGAGAAACAGAGTTTGTAAAAATAGCCATGCAGATGGTGGGTGGAAAGATGTCAACAAGATAAAGATATGTAAAATCAAGCACTGAAACATCAAGTGAGATAAAGCAGGAACACCGAGTTTCAGATAGTGCAAGAACACTGAGTATTCCAGGACCACCGAGCTTCAAAGAACCAAGTACAATCATAAATTAAAAGAAACAAAGGAAGACTGTTATACACCACACTTTGGAAAAAAACATCAGACTCTGTATAAATATGAGTGTGTACAAACAAGCTTTGGGAATTTGCCATAGAAAGCTGAAAGTATTTGTGTTACATGCTTGTAGACCCAAAAAGCAGAATTGTAACGGTAAACTTTGCTAACTGAAGCAGTTGGTCTCAATGTATTTATTGTACTTAGTACAATACAGTAGTAAAATAGTTGGTCACAGTAAATAGCTAAGTACTGTGGTATACATGTATACAAATGCAAGTAACAACAAGAAACCAACAGAAGGCATGCATATAATTTTACAATAGTGAGCCACAGTTGATGGACCGAATGGTTTCTTCTTGTGACAACTACACCTTCTTTTTTATTTTTATTCAGTTAGCACGTCCAGTCACAGTGCAAATGTTTGCCTTCTTGTTTATCCTTTGGAAAAGGATCTAGTCACACAACAGCTGATCTCTGCAAGTTCCACGGGTCCTGTACATTCACATCACTAAATCTGACAGCTGTGTCTGACCACCTTTTGTGTGAATTGACGATGGACTTTCCACGTTTTCTTGATGGAAGATCTGTCCACCTTCCACACAGAAACTGGTAATTCTCTTTTTGTTTCTCATTCTACAGCATGGATGCCATAAAGGAGAGGAGTGTAAAGTGTAAAACTACTTTTCAGGTAGACAGTAATGATAGTCCAGCACATGTATGGTTAAGTTTTAAAGATTGGTATAAACAAAACTGTAGCACATGTAGTACTTTACTAGGTAAAGTTTAAATCAATGCCTTATGTAAATGGATTTTTACTTATGATTGGTACATGTCTAATGTCAAAACTTACAAGTATTGACCAGGGTGTGTGTTTTGTGACAGTGATGATAAATCTATTTGTCTAGTGTGCCACAGAAAGGCTGTTACACAGGTTACATCCAGGGATACATCCCCTGAAAAACAGCCCTTATCTTTTCCTCTGTATCCTGATCCAAATACCTTCCTTAACTGTCCTATATGTACTGTTGAGACCCTTTTAAAAGACATATATGATTTTAAAGATAAGCTCCTACAAGACCCAGATATTGATTTGGTAACTCCTTTTGTTACTTACTGTTCAGAGTGGAGTTACACTTTATCACCAGAATCTAGACAAAAATTAAATGAACAGTTTGAAAAATTTCAAAAGGATAGTCAGAGTGGAATATGCTCCATCAGTCTATGGCAACTATGTTGTCTCAATGTTTGGGTAGCTTAGAGCTCAGTTAGAAGCACTTGAATGTAAAAATAACACTCTCCAAGATTGGGAAGTAAAGTTTAAATTGCTTAGACAGGAACTACAGGCAGAGCAAAATGAAATTGCACAATATGACACAATGAAACTTGAATTCCAAGAGTGTAAACAGCAGCTAGAGAACTTACAGAGAGAGGTAGAGGAATGGCTAGTAAACAATGAAAAATATAAACAAATGCATTATGATCTAGACAGATGCACACAATAGCTCAGGGCACTAGATGAAGAGGTAAAGGTCTTAAGAGACCGTCTTAAAGAATTGGAAACTGCAGCACGGAAAAATGTTAGGCAGCCTGTTGACATTGTAGGGGCAGCAACACCAGCTGATTTGTATCAACAATCAAGAGTGTTACAGACCCTCCCCAAATGGAATGATAAAAAAGGCATATTTTACAACATGTTAGCTTTTGAGGAATGGGCTAGTTACACTGCAGAAGCAGATGCATGGAATGATTCTTTGACCAAATGTTTTTGGATATTTATTCCTAAATGTTTTAAGACATTTATTCAGCTAAAAGACTATCCTCTTAACACTCAGCTGCAATGGATGGCAGCAGTGTTACAGGCATTCACACAAGGACAACCGTTAACTACTTGATTGTTAGATCATTTTAATATTACCAACTCTAACAAAATGTTAGAACAGGCAGATCACTTTTCATTAGCATTTCAAATTGTGTTCAATAAATGTGATGAAGATATGAAGAATGAAAATACTCAAAAACAGGTTATTTGATGTTTGTTAGAGCAAGTGAAGGGAGTTGCAGGTGACAATCTTTTTTTCTCATCATGTCTTCACAGTGGATGAAGAAATGGGACCTTTTGAAGTTGTAGAAGTTCGTTCAAAAGGGCGGGGTAGAAGCCATTAGATAGACCAAGGACAACAAAGAGAGTAGCTTCTGCACCTCTGGCTCCAAAGGGTGCCGACGAACAAGGGGAAGAAAGGAAAGCTGTACAGTGTTTCTGCTTACAAATGGTCACATTAAAAAGGATTTTCCATATTACAGGAAATGAAGGAAAGCACAGGAAAGAAAGGGTAGGTTTATTAAGCAAGTTACGCATGAAACTATGGGAAAACAACAAGTAAAGGTGCAAAAGCCCTATAACCAGGGAAAGGATAACTGTAAGGTAAAACAAATGACATCACAGCGTGACGTATGTCCGGTAGATTTTCAGGCTCAAACACCTGTTAATCCACAATATGCAGAAAGTTTAAAAGGAGAAGTTACAAAGTTTAAGTAAGTAGACGATAGTGAGGGGGGATGACAATGAGTGTGAAGAGGAGGCAGTATAGTTACAGTTGTGCGCAGTTGCAAAATCGTCAGATACAGATCATTGGGAAAATATACAATAGGGCTGTGCCCCCCCCCCCACAAGAAGTTTCTTTTTTGACATCTTTTATGAAGAGGCAGGATGGAAAGCCCCTAATTCATACATGGGTAGAGGGGTGCCTATGGAAAAATGTGTTGCTGGATACATGAGCAGCTGTTTCAGTTACTGGCCAGGTTTTAACAGCACTGGCTGCATAGCAGTGGGTAATAAAAATGTGTCCATACAGTTTACACCAAATAATGCAGGCATACTGGGATCATTTTAATGCACCCTTCGTGTGCATCAACCATTATAGGTATGGATATTATGAACAAAAATGGATTTATCATAGATGTGACAAATGGCATAATATGGAAGGGTGCAGAAGGATTTTCATGCTGTGCTATACAAATAGACGAGACAATGAAAAACCCACAAGGGGTGGTACACACAGATGCACAGGACGCATTGCAGTCCTTGCAGGCACAGTTTCCGCTTCTGTGATCACAAGGACTGACAGATTGTGGAAAACTAGAAATTCTGGTATGAATAGGAAATGAACAGGATTTTATACCACCTTTCCAAAAGCAATACCCAATACCAAAAAAAGTGGATGAAGATATGCAAAAGTGCATAGCAGATTTGAAAATGGCAGGTATAATAGTAAAAGGTGAAAGTCTGATAAATTCACCCATCTGGCCAGTTAAGAAAAAAGATGATACTTACAGGTTAGTCAATAGATCTGCGAAAAGTAAATCAATATACTACCCCTAGGGTGCATCTAATTCTGGGAGTTCCTGAATTAGCAGCTTATATAAAACTACAAAGCCAGTGGTTCACAGTCATTGATTTGGCAAATGGATTTTTTGCCATACCACTGAAAAAAAAGGAATTGGCCAAAATTTGCCTTTACCTTTGACAATCAGCAGTATCTTATGACAAGGTTACTGCAAGGGTTTCAAAACAGTTGGGTAATTTTACATCAGACAGTTGGCAAAATCTTGGAAGGGCTAGAAATGGGTGGATCAGTGCTTCATTACATAGATAACATTCTGGTACAATCTGAAACTGTAGAGCAGGACTTAAAAAAAACTAAAAGAGGTTTTCACAACACTGCAAGAGGCAGAATTTAAGGTAAAAAGTGAAAAAATACAGTTTCTTTAACAAGAAGTCAAATTCTTAGAAACCATTATCAAGTCCACGGGGAGATCTCCATGTGCACAGAGAGTACAAGGTATTTTACAAATGCAAAAGCCAATGACTATTTTGATTTACATAAATTCATGGGTATCATGAAGTACAACAGAGAATTCATTGAGGACTACGCACACACAGCAGGACCTCTGTATAACATGTTATCCGTGCAAAAAAAAATATCACTTTGAAATGGGGTGTGATAGAGGAACAATCCTTCACAGCTATGAAGGAGAAATTGGCAAGGGGTACACAACTGATAGTGCCAACTCCAAAGTTACCATTTGTTTTACAAGCGACAGCAGGAAAAAAACACACTGTCAGTGGTGTTATTACATGAATGGCCACATGGGGGAGATAAAAGATCACAATAGACTTTGAGACCAGTTACCTTTTGTAGTCGCAAAATGACTCTGGTGGAGAAGGGATATCACCCCTGTATTCAGAAATTATTGGCTATATATTGGGGAATCAAGCAGACAGAATACCTAGCTGTCTTTTCATCCATAACAGTGCAAACACCCCATCATGCAGTGCAGGTACTAGTAGACAGTTTCGAAATGAGCAAGATTACCAATGGCATCAGTCAGGTAGTATTTGCTAGGTGGATGACTACCTTCAGTACAAAAAAGATAATCGTTTAAGCAGGAGAAAAATATTATTTGTCTAACTTACTGGGATATGATGAAAAACAGCATAACTGCATCGATAATATGACCAAGCCAAAAAAGTCCCCCGTATCAACAGACTACAATCATTTTTTTTGCCCTCTGTCTTTGTAGATGGAGCCAGGTACTGGAAAAATGGATGGTATGTGACAGGTTTTGCAGTAATAGCAGAATAGAAAGACTTGGGAGTTCCAGAGCTGGTACAGCTCCCTGGTCACATGTCAGCTCAAAGGACTGAATTGAAAGCAGTACTGTACGTATTACAGCACTATAATCCTGTCAATATTTACTCTGGTAGTGCATAGGTAGTAAACTCATTCTGTTTACACATGAACACATGGGCTCATAGAGGCTTTGTAGACAGTGCAGGAAAACCACTGAAACATGCAAAAGTTTTGCAAAATATATGGAAGACCATACGGCAAAAAAAATGTACAAGTGCAATTCTGTATTTTAAAGGTAAAAGTCCATCAAAAAACAACCTCAGAAGTGTTCAGACTAAATGCAAAAGCAGACATCTTAGCTAAACAGGCAGCAAAGACAGGATGGCAGTTATATCCTAATTTGAAATCAGTTGAAGCAGTGCAAGTTAGCGTAGTAAACCAGGCCAGGGACATTACTGAAGATTTGATTAGAATACAAAAGCAGCAAGGTTTGGAAGAAGAAACTAGTCAATGCATGACAGAAGGGATCCCACCTAGAGAATTCTGGGTTTATCCCACTACAAAAGGATTAAAATTGCGTTATGTGCCATATCAACTAGCAAAACAATTGGTAAAATAAAATCATCAGCTGCTAGGTCATGTAGGTAGTGAAAACATATGGCCAGTGGTAAAAAAAGGTATTGGAATCCAGCTTTAAAAAAGTTGTGTAAGCTAGTTTCAGATGAGTGCTTAATCTGTTTACAAGTTAATGCCAAAAGTAAAAAAACTCAGTTACGCAGGGTCATGCCAGCATATGGACCATGGTATGTCGTTCAAATAGACTATGCAAGACCATTACCACCAGCAAAAGGAGGGTATCGCTACTTGTTAGTAGTGGTAGATGTGTTTTCAAAGTGGGTAGATGCAATTCCTACTAAAAAGACAACTGCTAAGGTAACAGCAGAAGCTTTATGGAAAAACATTTTTTGCCATTGAGGATTGCCATGGGTTACTGAGTCTGATAACAGGCTACAATTTGTCAGTCAGCTAATCAAACAAATGTGTAATTTGTTATAAATACAAACGATTTCATGTACCCTACCATCCACAGTCCAATGGGATAGTTTAGAGAATGAACAGAACCATTAAGAAAAGACTAAAAAAGGCATGCTTGGAGAAGGGACGGGGCTGGGTACAATATTTGCCAAGAATTTTGCTAGAGGTAAGAGCTACCCTAAATAGCAAGACAGGGATTTCACCATTTGAAATCATAACAGGCAGGAAAATGCCCACACAACTACCTTTTGATCTGGAGGTTGGGCATAATAGACCTTTATTAGAGGTAGCACAACATCAGAAATGGCTAAAAGATATCACAGAATGATGTGATTACTTGGCAAGGGAGCAAGCATTCCCCTTATGGAAAAATGTTCTAATACTGCCACAGGAACAACACCTTCCCTCTGGAACAAAGGTATTAGTTAAAACGTTCCAGATGGATAGTCCATGGGATAGTAATTAGCGAGGACCTTTCGAAGTAATGGAACAAATAGGACCTTTAGTCTATAAGGTCTAACAGAGTAAGAAAAACAAAACGTTGCTAGTTTACAGGGATCAAATGAGAGTCATTGTTTTTATTGATCAGTAGCAAAATGCATTGCCTTTAAAAGAAGGGAGAGCATATGCTCAATAAAGTTTATGTTTCTGTTTTTTTAGAAACAACGTACAAGACTGAATGTCAAGCGTTGTGCAAAATGTGTTGAAAGTACTCCCAAAGAGGTTGTTAGGACAAACTAGTTTTAATAAAAATGAAAAACGTGATTGTTATAAGTATTGTGCTCAGTGGACTCCTTTTGGTAGAATGCCAAATAGAGGGAATCAAGGTTGTTTATTACAACATTTCACGAATAATACTTGGTTGGGAAAATGCTACATAAAATAGAACACAAGACAGTTTCAGTTGTAAAATGCAAACAGAATGTATTTTTGGGAGTATAACATTTAACACAAATATATTGGCATGGTTAGCTAAACAAGGTCAGGCATACATAAAAGTAGAAGAAGAGTCAAAGACTGATGTAAACATTTCAGTAAACAGTTTAGTTTCAATTAGATGTCGCACATCTCCCTCTGAAGATGTAACAAAGTGGACAAGCCAAGACATCAGACATAAAATGTCACAGTATATAGATAATAACACAAAAGTAAAAATAAATTCAGCAGGGGAAGAAAATAATATAATTCCTACTAACACTCTGTTTATTTGTACAAATAGCACAAAAGTACAAGGAAAAAGACCATGGGTCAGAATACTTACCATTTTGGATAACAAGCCAGTATTTTATACGGATTGTGGTAAAACTATCATCCACTTGTACTATGATAGGACAGCAATACCAAAAAACAATATTGCACTTCAATATTATGTTTCCAAGTTTTAAACAAATGGGATGCAGATTTAAAAGAGTATGACACACTTTTAGGGGGAGTAGGAGCAGGACTGGGAACCCTAAATTCTGTGGATGTTGAAATTTTACAAAATAAACTAAAACTAGCAGGACAAGACATATCACAAATTGAACATTTACAAGCACAATGGATTCCTACTATATGGTATGTACATAAACAAAATGTATGGTATGAAGAAGGTATTTTTAAGTCATTACAATGTATCCTTAATAGATTGCAATTTGATACTAATGCATCTATATTTGTAGATTGGACAAAATGTACTTTACAGTCATTGTATGTTAAAATGCAAAACAAAGAGTTACAGACAAAGTTAATGTTAAAAAATGAGTACATGTGGTGACACCTATTCAGCAAGTGGATCCCGTCCACTAGCTGAATAAGACTGTTCACAGAACAGACTCAGTGTGAGCACAATTATTGCACTGGAAAAGTTATGTATTATAATGTAACAAAACAAACAGCAATGTGTCAATTTATGGTATTACCCATAATATTCTTGTCTACATATAACTTTATTGAACTTTGGTTACCTCAACTTGAAGAAAATTACATAGATATGGATAACAAAACACACGTTAAAAAATTGTACAGAAACTATGAATGGTTTCATATGTAGGCAGCATTCTCTCATTTATTAACAATGTTTTTACAACATTCTGTAAATTTGTGCAAATGGACAATATTACATTCAAATTTTAAAATGTTTGTCGAAGTGGCACCACAATCTGTATATGTGGTTTCAAATAAACCAGTGTTAAAATGCAAGCAAACACCCTTTGTGGGATGTAGTAGTAATATCATGCATTTCACCTGGGAAAATGAAACCTATGTGTTTTCTACCAGTACTAAAGAAATAAAAAATTCCAAGGGAAATATGAAATTATTCAGTTTCCTAACATTACCTTGTCATTAGACAAGTTAAGAGAAATAATACAGGACACAGACTATCTTAAAGATTACTTAGATCATTGTAACCGCAGCATAATAGGGCATGAAGAAAATAGTATAATAGTGAAAGACAAATTAATAAAATTGGCTGAAAAATCTGAAGTTAATACTGCCCATAATTGGTGGAATATATTCACAGGGTGGTCATCATCTGGAACCAAATTATTAAATTGGTTAATACATCTGGTCTTTGTAGTTTTAGGAGTCATAATAATAATGACAGCTTGGAATTGTTTTATATGGTGCAGGTTGCGAAGAGTTGCAATAACTCAACAAGTCATGATTGTAAATATGAATAAAGTGGAAAATGCTGTAAATAGCAATGCTGAAGAAACAAATGCAGTCTTTCCTTTAATTTAAGCTTACTCCATTCCTCAAAATACAATAAGGGGGAACTGTAACAGTAGTTTTAATTTGTTTCATTTAGTATATTCACTCTCTTCAAAACTGTTGCTAGCATGATTATTAGCTTGAAAAAGAAGCTGCAAGAATAATCTAGAGCAAAATGAAATGTGAAGAGTTAACTTAGGAAATAGTATTATGTGCAGACAAACATCTATAGCTTAATTACATATTGGCATCCATGCATAAAGGAGTATGTCATTGAGAAACAGAGTTTGTAAAAATAGCCATGCAGATGATGGGTGGAAAGATGTCAACAAGATAAAGATATGTAAAATCAAGCACTGAAACATCAAGTGAGATAAAGCAGTTTCAGATAGTGCAAGAACACTGAGTATTCCAGGACCACCGAGCTTCAAAGAACCAAGTACAATCATAAATTAGAAGAAACAAAGGAAGACAGTTATATATCACACTTTGGAAAAAAACATCAGACTCTGTATAAATATGTATAAATATGAGTGTGTACAAACAAGCTTTGGGAATTTGCTATAGAGAGCTGACAATATTTGTGTTACATGCTTGCAGAACCAAAACGCAGAATTGCAACAGTAAACTTTGCTAACTGAAGCAGTTGGTCTCAATGTATTTATTGTACTGAGTACAGTACAGTAGTAAAATAGTTGGTCACAGTAAATAGCTAAGTACTGTGGTATATATGTATACAAATGCAAGTAACAACAAGAAACCAACAGAAGGCATGCATATAATTTTACAAACACACCTCAGTGCTCTGCCAGAAATGGCCTTTATCTGTCACTTCTGGGATGTTGAGTATTGGCCAAGGCTGCTGACACCCCCACAGTGCATCTTATAGGCACTGTCTGTGGTAAAACTTTCCAATGAGAATGCCATCTTCACACAACATCATGGTTATGCTGCTACATGCTAAGAATGGCAACACTAAACCCCACTCTGTAGAAGGTGCCCCCACCTTGGAATATGGAGTCATTTGTGCAGTCACAGACACCTGGGTCAAGGCTGTGAACAGCACCACAGCCTTACCCGACATCATGTCCTTCCACATGTGAAGACCTCAAATTTACAGTGTGCAACATAATGCAGGTGGTGTATACATACATCTTCATCAAGGATAGATACACATGCAAATTGGTAAAGCAGTGTGATTTCCCGGAGACAATGCTGATGCTACTCACAGCTGGAAGGGCACCTAATCAAGCCATTGCCAGATACAGGAGCAGCTCCATGAATCCAGACACCCATTGTGCTTATTTGAATGTAATTATTTCTATCAAGATACATCATTACACCATGGTTTGGGGTTACATTAAGTAATCACCAACTGTGTTGGTTAGTAGGCTGAAGTTCACTTGCCCAAAGGTTAGTCCACATCCTTAACTACAATGCCCTGGACCAGTGGCATGACATCCCCACAAGGGGAGCCCAATGTAGTGCATCAGATATTTGCCAGTATGGGTGACCACAGCAGCCCCTCCACTGTGAGGTCCCCCCTGATGATATCTGACCACAGATCAGTCATTAAAGCTAAGTTTCAAACCTACACCCCCAGCAGAAAATATAGTAATAAATGTCAAGAAAGCAATTTATTGCTTAAGACGCCATCTTAGTTTCCCCTCTGCTGCTGTGCTGTCCAGGCTCCAGAACTTGCCCCTTCTACATTTTAGTTGTTGCTCGGGCTCCTACCAACCCTTCCCTAACCTCCTGAAAATCTCCCCTGAACTATATGGATAAGAACCGGCTATCGGACACCTAATCCAAAGCTGTAAGGCCATTGTGCTCCCTGAGTTTTTCCTCGGCAAGGACTATTAAGAAAATTTTTGTTGTTGCTCGGGCTCCTACCAACCCCGCCCTAACCTACTGAAAATCTCCCCTGAACTATCTGGATAAGAACCGGCTATCGGACACCTAATCCAAAGCTGTAAGGCCATTGTGCTCCCTGGGTTTTCCTCAGCAAGGACTATTAAGAAAGTATGTGTACTCCTGTAAATGTTTGCTACTTCTAAATTTGATTCTATCAGGTCACAGTGCGCTCCCCTGCCAGGCTAGCCAGTAGCCACTACCCCCCCCCTTTTGCTGCTTTCATCTTCTAGTTCCCACCTCACTTTTTAACCCCTCTTTACTGCTCCTACTCTAGCGCTCACCTTATTCTCTCCCCTTCCCTGATCCTGATAGCCCCCTCCCCCTTTACCTGTTCCTCTCCCTGGGGTCACTGCTATTTTAGACCATCTGAACACTTGGGGGTGCTCCCCTACCTTTCCACCGTCACTACTTCCTTACCCCTCCTTCCTCTTCTCCACTAAACTGGCCCTCTAACTCCTTTCCTCTGCTCTCTCCCTCACTGCTGTCCTAGATTTACCTACCCACTCTTAGCTTATACTGCTCTCCTCTACCCTTTTTCCTTGGAGTTTTTTATTTTTTAACTTCTCACTCTGTCCCTCTCCTCTGCATTCTACCCTCCACTCCACTTCTCTGTAGATCTTTCTTCCCATTTTACTCTCTGCAAGACTTACCTTACTATATTCACTCCTTACTGATTGTCTTCCACTCTTTCTCCTCCTCTGGCTCTTCTCTCTGCGCTCATCCCTTCTATTCTACTCTGCCCCTTTAACTCCATACACTCAGACTTTTCTGTCACTCCGACTGTACGCCCCTATTCCCTTAGTCTTCTTTACTCTCCTGGTCTTTTCCTTTCTGTCCCGCCTTACCTGTCACTCCCACTTTTGTGACTTTCATTCTGCCCCTGACCCCCCTGTTCTCTCTCCTTCCTCCCCAGCCCACTTTCTCCTCCCTTTTTCTGCCCACTTCCTCTTCCTCTCTTCAAAACTCCCACGACCAAATAGACGCCATCTTAGTTTCCCCTCTGCTGCTGTGCTGTCCAGGCTCCAGAACTTGCCCCTTCTACGTAAGTTGTATGCTTTCTGCTAGGTATGAATTCTCAGAAGTGTACTGTGTGGTTATTTTCTACTTTCTCGGCTGTACTAGTTGGGAGATTTTAGCAACTTGTTTTTCCGCTGCTAATGCTATACACATAGCGTGTAGCATGCGAACTTAGCGCCTAAACTACAAATGACTCGTGTATGCCGTGCTTGTTTATCTGAGTAGTAATAACTACCCAGCTTTCTGTCATACTGTTCTAGTGTGTTAGTTTTTAATAATTTCCTTACCATTTGTACAATGTCTTATTCCTGACAAAACTGCACATGACTCACCGTAGGTAGCTTGTAAAGCTTAGTAATCTTCACAAATGTGTAGCTTGCATTATTTTTAAATGATACAGCTGTTTAAAATGTTTAACTGCCTGGGGCTGGTAAAGCTTAGTAACGTAGGTAGCTTGTAAAGCTTAGTAAACTTCACAAATGTGTAGCTTGCATTATTTTTAACTGGTAAAGCTTAGTAACGTAGGTAGCTTGCAAAGCTTAGTAAACTTCACAAATGTGTAGCTTGCATTATTTTTAACTGATACAGCTGTTTAAAATGTTTAATTGCCTAGGGCTTGTAAAGCGTAGTAATCTTCACAAATGTGTAGCTTGCATTATTTTTAATCTGATACAGCTGTTTAAAATGTTTTCACTGCTTGGGGCTTGACTTGCTTTATTTGGATATAACTATCTGGGGCTGAACCAAGCATTTAAATTCATCCATGCTAATCGCTCACATTCTACCTTTTTGCTCTCAGCTGAGACATAACTGCTTGTGTTTAATTTACTGTTTACAATGACATATTGATCTAATCGATATTACTGTTTTATGCTTACTCATTTTGTTCAACAAAATCAGTGCTAGTTGCACAGCAGGCAAGCCGTTGTAACTTGTAAACGCTACTCACTAGCGTGAATGAACTAGCTTAAAGAGCGACCTGAGTTTTGTTTTCTTTACTGTTTGTTTGGCCGCTTCTCTATAATTTGTAGGAAAGAAACTCTATTTTGTGTTATCATACTGCTTTGCTACCCGAAATTGTCCAAATTTACTGTTTGTATGCTGAAAGCTGTCTACTGTGTACTCCTGATTCCTTCACTGCTGCATTATACTCTCTCTTCTTTCTCCAGATTTTTGTTGTTGCTCGGGCTCCTACCAACCCCGCCCTAACCTCCTAAAAATCTCCCCTGAACTATCTGGATAAGAACAGGCTATCGGACACCTAATCCAAAGCTGTAAGGCCATTGTGCTCCCTGAGTTTTTCCTCAGCAAGGACTATTAAGAAAGTATGTGTACTCCTGTAAATGTTTGCTACTTCTAAATTTGATTCTATCAGGTCACAGTGCGCTCCCTTGCCAGGCTAGCCAGCAGCCACTACCCCCCCCTCTTTTGCTGCTTTCATCTTCTAGTTCCCACCTCACTTTTTACCCCCTCTTTACTGCTCCTACTCTAGTGCTCACCTTATTCTCTCCCCTTCCCTGATCCTGATAGCCCCCTCCCCTTTTACCTGTTCCTCTCCCTGGGGTCACTGCTATTTTAGACCATCTGAACACTTGGAGGTGCTCCCCTACCTTTCCACCATCACTACTTCCTTACCCCTCCTTCCTCTTCTCCACTAAACTGGCCCTCTAACTCCTTTCCTCTGCTCTCTCCCTCACTGCTGTCCTAGATTTACCTACCCACTCTTAGCTTATACTGCCCTCCTCTACCCTTTTTCCTTGGAGTTTTTTCTTTTTTAACTTCTCACTCTGTCCCTCTCCTCTGCATTCTACCCTCCACTCCACTTCTCTGTAGATCTTTCTTCCCATTTTACTCTCTGCGAGACTTACCTTACTATATTCACTCCTTACTGATTGTCTTCCTCTCTTTCTCCTCCTCTGGCTCTTCTCTCTGCGCTCATCCCTTCTATTCTACTCTGCCCCTTTAACTCCATACACTCAGACTTTTCTGTCACTCTGACTGTACGCTCCTATTCCCTTAGTCTTCTTTACTCTCCTGGTCTTTTCCTTTCTGTCCCGCCTTACCTGTCACTCCCACTTTTGTGACTTTCATTCTGCCCCTGACCCCCCTGTTCTCTCTCCTTCCTCCCCAGCCCACTTTCTCCTCCCTTTTTCTGCCCACTTCCTCTTCCTCTCTTCAAAACTCCCGTGACCGAATAGACCCATTTCCCCTCTGCTGCTGTGCTGTTCAGGCTCCAGAACTTGCCCCTTCTACGTAAGTTGTATGCTTTCTGCTAGGTATGAATTCTCAGAACTGTACTGTGTGGTTATTTTCTACTTTCTTGGCTGTACTAGTTGGGAGATTTTAGCAACTTGTTTTTCCGCTGCTAATGCTATACACATAGCGTGTAGCACGTGAACTTAGTGCCTAAACTACAAAGGACTCGTGTATGCCGTGCTTGTTTATCTGAGTAGTAATAACTACCCAGCTTTCTTTCATACTGTTCTAGTGTGTTAGTTTTTAATAATTTCCTTACCATTTGTACAATGTCTTATTCCTGACCAAACTGCACATGACTCACCGTAGGTAGCTTGTAAAGCTTAGTAATCTTCACAAATGTGTAGCTTGCATTATTTTTAACTGATACAGCTGTTTAAAATGTTTAACTGCCTGGGGCTGGTAAAGCTTAGTAATGTAGGTAGCTTGTAAAGCTTAGTAAACTTCACAAATTTGTAGCTTGCATTATTTTTAACTGGTAAAGCTTAGTAACGTAGGTAGCTTGCAAAGCTTAGTAAACTTCACAAATGTGTAGCTTGCATTATTTTTAACTGATACAGCTGTTTAAAATGTTTAATTGCCTGGGGCTTGTAAAGCGTAGTAATCTTCACAAATGTGTAGCTTGCATTATTTTTAATCTGATACAGCTGTTTAAAATGTTTTCACTGCTTGGGGCTTGACCTGCTTTATTTGGATATAACTATCTGGGGCTGAACCAAGCATTTAAATTCATCCATGCTAATCGCTCACATTCTACCTTTTTGCTCTCAGCTGAGACATAACTGCTTGTGTTTAATTTACTGTTTACAATGACATATTGATCTAATCGATATTACTGTTTTATGCTTACTCATTTTGTTCAACAAAATCAGTGCTAGTTGCACAGCAGGCAAGCCGTTGTAACTTGTAAACGCTACTCACTAGCGTGAATGAACTAGCTTAAAGAGCGACCTGAGTTTTGTTTTCTTTACTATTTGTTTGGCCACTTGTCTATAATTTGTAGGAAAGAAACTCTATTTTGTGTTATCATACTGCTTTGCTACCCGAAATTGTCCAAATTTACTGTTTGTATGCTGAAAGCTGTCTACTGTGTACTCCTGATTCCTTCACTGCTGCATTTTACTCTCTCTTCTTTCTCCAGATTTTTGTTGTTGCTCGGGCTCCTACCAACCCCGCCCTAACCTCCTGAAAATCTCCCCTGAACTATCTGGATAAGAACTGGCTATCGGACACCTAATCCAAAGCTGTAAGGCCATTGTGCTCCCTGAGTTTTTCCTCAGCAAGGACTATTAAGAAAGTATGTGTACTCCTGTAAATGTTTGCTACTTCTAAATTTGATTCTATCAGGACACAGTACGCTCCCATGCCAGGCTAGCCAGCAGCCACTACCCCCCCCTCTTTTGCTGCTTTCATCTTCTAGTTCCCTCCTCACTTTTTACCCCCTCTTTACTGCTCCTACTCTAGCGCTCACGTTATTCTCTCCCCTTCCCTGATCCTGATAGCCCCCTCCCCCTTTACCTGATCCTCTCCCTGGGGTCACTGCTATTTTAGACCATCTGAACACTTGGGGGTGCTCCTCTACCTTTCCACCATCACTACTTCCTTACCCCTCCTTCCTCTTCTCCACTAAACTGGCCCTCTAACTCCTTTCCTCTGCTCTCTCCCTCACTGCTGTCCTAGATTTACCTACCCACTCTTAGCTTATACTGCCCTCCTCTACCCTTTTTCCTTGGAGTTTTTTCTTTTTTAACTTCTCACTCTGTCCCTCTCCTCTGCATTCTACCCTCCACTCCACTTCTCTGTAGATCTTTCTTCCCATTTTACTCTCTGCGAGACTTACCTTACTATATTCACTCCTTACTGATTGTCTTCCTCTCTTTCTCCTCCTCTGGCTCTTCCTGCTCCCTTCGCCCTGCGGGCTCACTCCGCTCCCCTACCCTGCCCCCAAATTCCACCCGCCCCTAGTACATCTACATTTATCCCTCACTAACTCCTCCCACCCTTCTTTTTCACCACTCACAATCTTTTATTATCTCTTCTTTTCCTCCATCTGGTAGCCAATCCCAACCACTCTATAATTTTCTCCTCCTACTCCTCCCTTTTCTCTTACTCCTCCCCTTCTCATCTCACTTAATCTTCCCCTCTCCTATTCCACTTTTACTCCCCCTTACCACTCACTTTCTCCTCTCCTTCTCTAAGCTTGAAACTTCATTTCCTATTTTTCTCACTTCCTTCTTCTCACCCATTCCAAATATGCCCTCCACAACCCTCTTTTCCTACATACTCCCTTGCTCCCTACTTATCTTACTAATTCCTATCTATCATGCTACTTCATACTCGTCTAAAGCCCCCCCTTATATACCGCCTTTTCAAACTACCCCACTTACTCATCCACAACCTCTTCTACTCTCACATTTTCACTTTATTTTCCCCCTCCCTTACCCCTCTAAACCTTCTACACCTTTTCCAGCTCAAACTATTCTCTACCTCTTCTAAAAGATCCTCTGTTACACCTCCACTCTCCCCAAACATCTCCCTTCAATCCAAACTCAAAAGGCTAAAACTTATCTCTTGTAATATCCTAGCCTTATCTGGAGACATACATCCTAACCCTGGCCCTTGCCTCACTCCTAGCAACTCAATCTCTTCTTCCTCTTCATCCCCTACTTTAACCAAACTTCTCCCCCCTTCTCCTTCTTCTTCATCTCTCTCTCATAACACCCTTAAAATCTTCACTATCAATGCCCAGAGCCTCAACAACAAAATCCACCACGTTCATGCTTGGATCAACCTCAACCAACCTGATATCTTAGCCATCTCTGAAACTTGGCTAAAACCACATATCTCTGATTCTGAAATCCTTCCTCCAGGTTTCCACATCCTCAGGAGTGACCGCTTAAACAAAAGAGGTGGAGGCTCTGCCCTTATCTACTCTAACCGTCTATCCCTAATCCCCCTTGAAATCCCAACCCCACATTATAAAAACACTGAAATAACAGCAGGACTACATCGACTTAATAAACATAAAAACATCTGCATTATTTCCTTATATATACCTCCAGGCAGCAATATCTCAACCCTAGAAAATATTCTTCACTGGGCCTCATCTGAAATAAAGTATGAAACGTTCATTCTTGGCGATGTTAACATCGACTGGAATAAAATCAACACACCCACCCCCTCCCTAGCTATTAACCTCTACAACTTCACCCAAGTAATACATTCTACCACCCATCCTAACAGAATCCACCCCCCAGGGTCCATCTTAGATTGGATCTTAGTCTCTCATCCAAATAAAATCTCTCTCTCTGGTACTTCCCCTAACACCTTCAGCGACCATCTCCCTGCATACATCCATCGCTCTACTAACTCCTCCCAATACCAACATCATTACATTCAAACCCGTAACCTTAGCAACTTCGACCCCACAACTTTCTCTAACATTTTTAAGCAAATCAACTGGCAAAGCCTAAACTCTCTCCCCCTTGACAATGCTGTCGAGCACTTTAACTCTATCTTCCTAAACATGCTCAACTCCCAAGCCTCCCTAAGAAACAAGCAAATCAAAACCAATTCTGCTCCTTGGCTTACCAAAGAGACTAAAAATTCCATGCATCTCAGAGACAAATCCTGGAAACTTTATCAAAAAACTAAACTGTCTACTGCCTGGCTCCAATACACCCAACTCCGAAACCAAGTAAAAAAGTTAATCACCTCAGACAAAAAAATCTACTACAATAAACTTCAATCCAACCATACTAAAAACCCAAAACAATTCTGGAAATCTGTTAACTCTCTTCTCCATCCAGGGTCAAGAAATAACCCCTGCCCTGATCCAAATTTAACTGACAAGGAACTGAGCACTCACTTTAATACCTTCTTTACAGACTCTATAGCTAAGCTAACCAAAACTTTTCCAGACAAAAATCCTCCCAACTTCCTCAACCCCACCTCCAACATCCCTAATAGCCATCCCTCCATGTTCCAGCTCAAACCAGTTTCCACAATGTATATAAAAAAACTCTTATCTAAACTAAAGCCATGCTCTAATGCCCCCGACAACATTCCCCCCTCTTTCCTCAAATATGCTGCTGAAGGTATTGCTCTCCCTATTAGTATCCTGATCAACCGATCCTTAAAAGAGTCTTATGTACCCAAACTTTGGCGTTCTGCCTACATTCTTCCTCTTCACAAAGGAGGCAAAAATACCTCCATTTCTAACTTCTGCCCCATTGCCCTACTCTCCCCACTATCTAAAATCCTAGAAAAATGCATCCACCACCAACTTTTACCCTACTTAACTCAGAATCAGCTACTCACACCCACCCAACATGGTTTCCATCCCAGCCACAGCACCATAACTGCCCTACTAGCCTTCCTAGAAACTATCAATCAAGCCCGAGATACCAGACTTCTTGTATCAACTATTCTGCTAGATCTTTCCAAAGCCTTTGACACCATCTCCCAAAAACATCTTCTCTTCCATCTCTCCAACCTTAATCTCTCCCCCAACACTCTATCCTGGTTCTTCAGTTACCTTTCAGACAGATCTCAGGCTGTCAGATGGAAAGCCTCCACCTCTTCCTTCTTACCCACACCCACCGGCATTCCTCAGGGGTCCATCCTTGGCCCCCTGCTTTTCAACATCTTTATAAATAACCTTCACACTGCCCTCCCTGACACTACAGTCATCCAATACGCTGATGACTCCACCCTAGTTTGTTCTGCCTCCAACCCTTCTGAACTTCTGTCCAAAACTCAAAAAGCTTTCTCCACTACTGAAAAGTGGATGACCCAAAACCATCTCTCCCTTAACTCCAATAAATCTAAAATACTAATTTTCCTTCCTACCAAGGCATCTTCCTTTAACAAAAACTCTTTCAATGTCCAAAGCCTAACCAACACTCCTATAGAAGTGGTCCCTTCATAAAACTCCTTGGCATCACCATTGATGAACAGCTCAAAGTTGATCTCCACATTCAACAAAACATAAAGAAAACCCACCAAAAATTAGGTATGCTCTACAGGAATAATCAATTTCTTTCTAACTCCTCTAGGCATACCTTAGCCATCACCTACCTCCTCCCTTCTCTCCTTTATGGTGCCCCACTTCTAACTAATCTTTCTGCTTCCAACACCTCAAAACTCGAAGCTTGCTATAATAAGATCTCTAAATTTGCCACCAAATCCAAAACCTGTACTCACCACTGCCATGCCCTACAATCTCTAAACTGGTTAGAACTCCCTAACTACCTTGACTATCTCCAACTAACTACCGCTCACAAATTAATATTTTATACAGAAAAATGCCCTGCCTTATCTAACATCCTTCCCCCTTACATCCCTAACCGATCTCTGAGATCTGAACACCAAAACCTAATCTCCATTCACAAACCTAAGCATCCCGCTGGCCAGCTCCTACTCTCCTTCTCTCTTGGTAGAAAATGGAACTACCTCCCACCTTCTCTTAGGACCATCCCTAACTCTGACTCTTTCAAGACCCATCTTTTCTTACACTTATCCTCCAAATGGAAATGTCCTTGCTTTCACCCAGTATAAATCCTAGAAACTTTTCCACCTTGACCTCTATTCTCAAGCACCAATCTACTATATACTCTCTTAATTTCATTCTATGTTCCCCCTATATGGTTATAGCTGACTTTCAGTTGACTGTAAGTATGTAAATACTGTTCATATGTAGCAAAAAAAAAAAAAAAGTTTTACCTTTTTTCTTTGCAGACTCTACATCTTGGACATTGTACTTTTATGATTGTATTTTATGTAATCCTTACTGTATTGCCTACTACTGCATCTCACATATTCCTAACTGTTTGTGACATTGTATTATCATCCATTACTGTATGTAACCTTGATTGTACTGTTTTTGGAGCTTTTCTCCCCGGGCCTTCACTGAAAATGGGTACTTCTTGGCCCAGTGGACTTCCCCGGTAATCAAACTGAAATAAATAAATAAAATAAATTATCTCCTATGGGATAGTTTACATAGCTTGACTGCACCTTCCCCCCTCAGATGGGACAGACAACTATGCAGTGCCTACACCAATGCTTTATGTAAGCATCAGTACAACTGCATAGACTTGGCTGTACCTGACAGGAGGAAAATAAGCTCCTCTTGGCACAGCAATTCTGCATGGTGGACAACTGCCATTAGCAGGCTGGACAATAAGAGGTGGACATTGCTGTGTGACAGTTGGACTGAAGGTGCCCCCCTGAAATGGAGGCACACCCTCTTCAGCTTAAACAAGCACATAGTATTGTTGTGACATTGTGCAGAAAGAGTATGTGACAAAATTAGCCTCTCCCACAAAGGACAACCACAATGCACAGTGTAGTTACACCTGTAAGCTCAGAGGAAAGGGCCAGATTGCCAGTGAACTCGTACTTAATGATAACACATATAATGAGTCTGTACACATAGCTATCCAGTTGTCCCACAGGTTCTGATGCAACTTCACTCCCCTGTCCCCACCATATGTGATACATGACATCCCTACAGCCTGTCCCATACCTTCTGTATCTACTGAGCAGGTTGTAACTGGCCTCTCTATGGAGGATACACAGCAGCTATTGGACAGGCTAACATCCTAGGCTGTGTCCTACATGGGATCCAACAAGGATTGCTAACACCATTGGGAACTCATTGCAATCATACAGTAACTAAGTAAAAAGAGCACAATGGTTCCAACACAGCACACCTTTAATTCCAATAAGACAGGGTAAGCGCTTTCACGGATATCCTTCACTTCATCAGACCATACAATGTTGAAACAACATAATGATACAGCTATTTAAATGCCAAGTAGCCAATGAAAATTAAGTTAGCTAACAAGCAAGTTTAATCCATTCATATCATTCTGTCTATGATCAGCTTACCTATATATAAAAACATGCTTTACTTATCTACTTGTTTTTGCTGCTGTTGGTTCCTTTATCGGTTTAGAGGTTTAATATTTTCTCTTTTTCAATCATACAGTAACCACTGACTGCATCCCAGCTGACTGGACAAAGGCAAGTGTTGTCCCCTTGCACAGAGGTGGTGCATTCACTGACCACCACAGCTATAGACCAATTTGCATGAGTAGCCATATCTGTAAGACCATGAGGCAAATCATCAAGGAGCTGATCAGCAAAGATATATGTAATCTACAAACAGTTGACCGTACACAGTTTGGATTTCTGAAAGGAATATCATGGCTGTTAAACCTGGTGGACATGTCTAAGGCAGTTACCAAGGACCTGGATGAGGGGGCATCAGGGCATACAACCCCGTGGACTTATCCAAGCCATGTGACTGTATCCAGGCATCATTGACAAAATCACCCAGTTAGGCATCAACGGTAATATCATTATAGGGCTCACTAAGTGGTTCACAGATGGAACACATACTCAAAATAGGGGAATCTGCCTCCAGTAGCTGATCTGTAACCAACAGTGTTCAACTGGGCTCAGTTCTGGGTCCTTTACTGCTTGGAATCCATTTAACCATGGTACAAGCAAAACCTGAATGTCTGTGGCTGACAATGTTGACTGATGCCTGCAAAGTGTGAGTGGTCATAGAATCTGTGAGTTATTTCAATATCCTACATGAGGTATTGCTGAACAAATGCCCTTTGACATACTAATGGCCGTAAACTCTATGCAGATATCTGTGTGTATCATTTCCAATGGTAACATCTATGTTCCTGGTAAGTAACACATCAGTAGCAACATCTGATGTACATATTTAGGGGTGATAGACCTTAGATTACCATGTCTCCCCAGTGGTAAGAAGGGAATCATATGTCATAACTGAGGGCACTGTCACCCAAAATTAACATAGTGATAACCTCCATGTACTCTTCCCTTAGCATACCAATATTTTAGTGCAGTGGGCATTTTGTAATGTATCTTTCCAAGCACTACTGACAATTGCACACAACACAATGGTCCCTCAGAAGGGAAC